>NC_056735.1:1728684520-1728984520 GCF_019279795.1 Protopterus annectens
TAAAGAAATCCCAATCCCTCAGAGCCACACGCTCCAGGGATTTAAACCTTGTCATCACAATGAACAAAACATGCTGGAGGGATAGGTTCCTGACCCAGAGACTCCCCATTCTTTGGAATAGACTTCCCATACATGTCAAGCAGAGCGCCTCCTTTGCTCTCTTCAAAAGGAACCTTGATGATTGGAATGGAGATAGGAAATTCACCCCGGGGATCATGTCAGTCGCCGTGCTAGACAGGGGTCCCGAGAAGTAAATATTGTGGGAAGAAATATTCAGGGAATTTTTATGGCTAGGTTTGTATAGGCCCTAGGGCCAATAGTCTAGTACCATCCTATGATCCTTTGAACCTATGTCTAAAGCATTCGACACAGTTTGTCGCATCAAAGTTCTACTTCAGTTGTCCTCACTATGTCTATCTCAGGTCACACTTCTGTGGTTCAAAAGCTTACCTGTCCAGTAGGTATCAGTCAGTAAAATGGCACTCCTTCCTCTCTCCTTACCTCCCAGTCCCCATTGGTGTAACACAAGGCTCCAGTTATGGTCTTCTCTTTAACATTCTCACCAGCACCTCTCCACATCCACAAAGTAGGCTTCCCTAATACAGTGTGCAGATAATCTCAGACACACATGCACATCTGACATGCATGCCACAAAAAATTGTCTCAAGAAGCTTTAACAGACAGTGAAACATGGTTTTGTAACTGTCAACTCTTGCTCAACTCCCCCCAAAAAAGTTTTTTCCCCCAGATCCCTTTCTCATGAAAAAAGTTTAAAATCCGCTGTCCTAGTAATACAACCATTGAAATCACTCCTCATAACAATTAGGGATGATGGTGAATGATGACCTTACATTTTACCTGCATATACAAAATTGTAAAACACTGAAAACTACAGATGCTTTACAGAGCCGAAAACTTTCTTCCCATTGCAGCTAAAACTACACCGTAGTACATCACCTACCATAGTCCTGCATTAAAAGAATATTTTAAGTAAGAATGCCATACTCACTGTAAATGAGGGAGTTCACTGTGGCTTGTACATCTGTTTACATTGGGTAGGTTCATTTGATATCCTGTAGTGACGTTGCAATGTATATGTTGACAGCTACCGCCTCCCTAAAGTTTCTCATAATCGTATATCGGTAGTTGCTAACGTTTTAAATATCCCTTTGTTGCCATTTATACAATATTTGTTGGTTTATTTATTTGACATTTGTTTACCTGGAATATCCGTCTGGTCAGAAGTACCCGTTTTCAATAGAGGCCCAGGGAGAAAAGCTCCAAACTTAGACATGTAGGTGCGTACATGCATCAGAAACAGATTAAAATTTCAAATACAGAATAATACAATTAGCCGTCTCTGTACAATTGTATAAGTTCTAATCACCATAAAATAGAGGATAGGAATTCCACATTCTCACATAGGGTAGTGCATTCATTCAGATACTTTTTTGCAAAATGACATGTTGTTGAGCATAATTATATTATGGTGTAAAAGGGAGAGAGATGAGGGAAGGACTGTAGAGAGGTGATTCGCAGTAATGTTAGTTGGCATGGTTTAGAGACGAAGTTAGGGGAATTAGAAGAAAGGGGGGTAGTGAACAAAAGGATGTGAAAAGAGTAAGGTATAAGAAGTTGAGTCAGGGGTTAAAAATATCTTGGCAATGTTAGCCAGGATTAGAGCAGCTAGGGGAGGTAATTTAAAAGTAGATTAGCCAGGAGTAGAGAAGGAGGATATCCAGGCACTACTTAGATGATGTTTCAGGGAGGATTTGAAGGCAGCTGTGTTAGCAGACTTTTCTCATGGTTAGGGGGAGAGAGTTTCAGACTTTAGCTACTAAGAATGAATATAAGATGTTCGTGTTTCACTGTTGCAGTCATTACATTTTGGTTATCTGCCTGCAGGTAGCCCTCAGCCGGCCTGAATATCAAAGTCTTGGATCCCTGCTTCGGATGCTGTCTATTCTTCCATGATGTCAGGTCATCAGGGGTATAAAGCATGCAGCCGACACCATTACATCAGTCTTTCTTTCCACGTGGTGCCCGAAGCAGAAGCAGTTCGCAAGTGCAAGTTGGCCGACTCCTGAAATTTTCGTTTTTGAGTTTCAGAACCGAAGTCTTCAGAAAAGCTAAGTACCCTGTTGGGGATCCTTTTTCTTGCTCTAAACCGATTTCAGTAAAAAATAACAATTGTATTACCTGTGGAAAGCTACTCGACTCCAGAAGTCTAAACCTCAAGATGCACGCACTCGAAATGCTCCTTAGCATGGAGAACATCGATATCTGTGCAGTAACAGAAACCTGGTTCAAGGCTCCCGAGAGCACCCCAGCACTACCAGGTTATACCTCATACCATGTTTTTCGGCCCCAAAACTTGGACCGAACCACAAAAGGAGGGGGAGTATCCATATTCGTCAAAGATACCCACACCTCCAGGTTGGTTGCACAGCACGAAGCATCAGAGACTATCCATGTGCAACTAACAGTGGGTAAAACTGCCTTCCAGTTTATAGCCTGCTACAGACCACTCTCCCAAACCCAGGAACCCCACTCGGCCTTCCTGAGGACACTGGAAAATATGAAGGTCTCTCCAAACACCATTATATTGGGCGACGTCAACTACCCTAACATAGACTGGGAGCATTACTCTAGCTCCAACACCCTAGCCCAAAGGTTCCTAGAATTTATAAACTCAAATGCTATGGAACAACTTGTTGCCACTCCCACAAGAGGGGAAAACATACTGGACCTGATCATCACCAACATGGGGAATCTATGCTCTAGACCAGAAGTGTATCCCTCACTGGTAATATCTGACCATAAACTAATCTCACTAGATATTCGCATCCCGACCCCAGCCCCTGCCCAGAAAACCACAGTGAAAAATTTCTCTAAAACAAATTTCACACTCCTCAAAACCGAGGTGGAATCCTTCAAAGCCCCGGGCCTGTGGAAAATACGGTCCAGACCACAGAATCCTTTATAAACGCATTCTATGAACACCTTCAGGAATGCATGGATCATGCAATCCCAAATAAAACCAAGACCCAATCCTCCAAAGTTAGGCGTCCTGTCTGGTGGACCCCAGCCATAAACAAACTATAGAATAGGAGGAGGAAGCTACTACATGATAGAGCAAAATCCAAAAAAGGGAAGGCATCTCTGATCAGTATTAGCAAAAAACTACGGGCACTCATAAAATCGTCTAAGGCCAGCTTTGAGAGAAAAATTGCATAGGACACTAAGGATTATCACAAGGCTTTCTTTAGTTATGTTAGGAACCTGGGTGGGAATTCCCAGATATGCTCAGAATTAGTCCAAAATGACAAAAAATACACTGAACCCACAGACATTGCCAACATCCTAGCTGACAGGTTCAGTGCAAACTCCCCCCCCCCCTTCCCCACCAAAAGGGCAAATATCTATCCCAGCAGAGTGCTGCCCCCCTGACATCTCAGATGCTCAGGTAAGAGCCGCCCTCTCCAAAGCAAAAAAACACAGCATCAATGGGACCAGGCGGTGTCCTGGGCTGCGTCCTAAATGAACTCCAAGAAGAACTAAACCCAAACATAAAACTACTGTTCAATCACAGCCTTACTACAGGATATGTACTCAGAGTGGCGTACAGCAACTGTGGTCCCTCTCCACAAAGGTGGTGCCTCAACGGATCCTGGAAACTATCGCCCCATAAGCCTGACTAGCTTGGTCTGCAAAGGTATGGAAAGGATCATCATGGACCTCATAAATAAAGATATTGGTGACCTACAGACACTGGATCCTACCCAGTTCGGCTTTGTTAAGGGCAGATCCTGCCTCTTAAACCTGGTCGATTTCTTTGAAACAGTCACCAAGGCCATTGACGAGGGGAAGGTGGTCCACACAGCCTACCTGGACCTTGCAAAAGCCTTCGATACAATACCCCACTTGGGCATTATAGATAAGCTCACCAGCTTAAATATAAACCCTATTGTCACTAGATGGGGTGCAAACTGTCTCAAGGACAGAACCCACATGGTTAGAATTGCTGGAGCCATGTCAGACTCCAAACCAGTTACAAGTGGCGTCCCACAAGGCTCAGTCCTGGGACCTCTCTTGTTCGGTATATATTTCTCGGAGGTACAGGCTAACACGGAAGGTCTGTGGCTGACCAAGTTCGCAGATGACTGCAAACTGGGCGCCATAATCGAGACTCCAGCCGACACAAGCATCCTCCAAAAGGGCCTCTTAGAAACAGACAACTGGTGCCAGAGCCATGGCCTCAAGCTAAACGCCAAAAAGTGTATAGTCATCCCCTTTGGCAAAAACAAAGTGCCCACAAATTACCACATAGGTGGTAATCCATTAAGTACGGAAGAAGTAATTAGGGACCTGGGGACCCAAGTTGATGGCAATCTCTCATGTGACAACCACGTGGCCAAAGTGGTTAGAAAAACATTTTATATAGCCCACCTAATCACGAAGGGATTCACATCTACATCAGGGGAGGTCATCATGCCTCTTTACTCCTCCCTCATCAGGCCCATAATTGAGTACAATGCCCCTTTTGGGATGTACCTTACCAGACACCTGCAGCAACTGGAAAGACCCCAAAAGTACCTCACCAAGAGGATCAAAGGGCTCATAGATGCCATATGCTGCCCGGTTTTAGAAACTCCAGCTCTACTCAGTGGCATACCGCCTGATCAGAGGCGATCTGTGCCTGACGTATAAAGCCATGTCCAACCTGGAATTAATGGACATGCTGCACCTCAGAAAATCCAAATCCCATCGAGCTGCTAGAGACTTGAACCTCAGCACTGAAATAAATAGGACATGCTGGAGGGACAGATTCATAACCCAGAGGCTCCCTTCACTCTGGAATAAAATCCCAGTCCAGGTTAGGCAGAGTCCCTCATTGACTCTCTTGAAGAGGAATCTTGATGAGTGGATGGGAGATAGTAGGTTTACCCCGGGTATCACTTCTGTGTCACTGTTAGACAGAGGCACAGTATACTAACCTCGAAAAAGGGCATAGCAAAATTCATTTAAA
Organism: Protopterus annectens; assembly: GCF_019279795.1. Lineage (NCBI taxonomy): Eukaryota > Metazoa > Chordata > Ceratodontiformes > Protopteridae > Protopterus > Protopterus annectens. The sequence continues at coordinate 1,728,689,550 of NC_056735.1, forward strand.
ATGGGTGGCGAAAGCCAAACACACTCTGGCTATACTTATAAATGCCCTAGGGCAGATAGCCTAGTATGAACCTCATAAAGATTTTCATTCGTACTGCATTCCTTGCTTAGACCCAGACCATGACGTCCCTCGCTGTCGATTTTGTGCCTTATTCAATCCTTGAACTATTTGTCATCAGTTCATTTATGCATCGAAGTATTTCGGTACTTGGTTTAATTATCCAGAAATGGCTTCAGTAAGCCATCTGACTACCGTCATCCCAAAAAGACGTAAGGATAAAGACAGAGACAGACCACATAGGTCTAAAGCTGCCAATGATGCTTCCGTTAAGCTAGTCGGCAGTTCGTTGGTACTCAGGTGCTTTCGCAGCCCATGATAATTGCTGCTTCAGATTTGCAGACCTCTACTGAGACCCATTCTGAGTCCGGTATGCAGCGAGATGCTTCTTCGACCATGGAACCTGCTGATGTCTCGACCTTGGATGGGTCCTGAGCCGCTGTGCAGGCACCGGCTTCTGAGGGTGTATTCAGCCCTACTGACTTGCATTTCAAACCGACGCCATCTTCTTCTTCTTGGCCTTAAACTCGACCCACGCCTAAAAAACAGACGTCCAAACCACATGGTCAGGCCCATATGCCTAAAAAACAAATGAGTGGCTGAAGACCTTATTACTTTAATTAGGGGAAGCCAGCCTTCACCCTCTAAGAGACCTAGAACTGGTTTTCCTTCTGATCAGATTCTGAAATTTCTGTTTCTTCTGATTCCAGATTTGCCCTTATCTACCTGAATATTCTGATGCAGAGGACCGCATTCCTTCTACTTCCCCTCTGGAAGAATTTTCTTTTGGTGAAACCTTGCACACTGTTAGGGAGCATTTCCACTGGGAAAGCCAGGATTACTCTGACTCCAAAAAGAGGCTTAGGGAATTCCTCAACACAGACCTTTAGCTATCCCTCCTGTCCTGAACATTGTAGATGTTACCTTCTTGGAATCTAGTCTGACTCCAGGCACTTTACCCCCGGCTCCTAGGAAACCTGACGGGTATTAGAGTACCTGACTCTCACAAGTTCCTCTTCAATAATCCTACTGCGGACCCAGAGACCATTTCCCAGGGACCTAAAGGCATTAAAGCTACTACTGCCAAAAATCCCTACCCCCTCTGATAGAGATTCCAGGGCCTTGGACAGATGGGGTAAGCAGGTATACACTTCTGCTACTTTGGCCATTAGAGCCTTAAACTGCCAGTTTCATATGTTAAAGTATCAGCAGCATATTATGGGACTGCTTAAACAGAAAATAATGATGATGCCTGACTGTGCTGAAAATAAAGCATTACAGGATTTAATGCATTCTGCTGAACAAGTTGGTAAACATACTTTGCAATGTGGTTTTGACTCTTTAGAAGCATCTTGCAGGGCTGCTGTCACTGGGTCTGTTCTTAGAAGGAATGCTTGGCTTAAGGAGCAAAATTTGCTAGATCATGTTAAAGATAAATTACTGGATGCTCCCTTAAACCAAGACCGCCTGTTTGGCAACAAAGCAGAAGATGTCCTTAAAAACATGGAGGGAAAAGCTAAATCTATGCAAACTGTTAAAGATTTCCTGCAAGTACAGCCTCCCAGATTTAGTAGGCATTGATGCCTTCTTAGAATTGGTCCTTTCCTGTCTCTTCCAGGCCTTCAGTCCAAACCCAGGAACAGCAGACCACCTAGGCTACAGTCTCAAGGTACTCACAGACCTAAGCAATGGGGGACTCCCACTTCCAAAGCTGGAAGTAGTAAGACACCCCCTGTGGAAAACTGTCACAATGACTTAACCTTAAACCTTCCAAGCCCTGCTCAACTGCCTGCTCCCTTAGGGGGAAAGATCACCCTGCATGCAAAAAACTGGGAACTCATTACCCAGGACAAATGGGCTTTAAATATAGTTTCCCAAGGATACAGATTCCACTTCCACACTTTACCAACCCAAAACGGTTGGCCAGACCTACCCCCAAATCAGTGGGGAGAGGCTCAACAGCAGGTTCTCTCTCCTAAGTATCAGTGTTATTCATCCTGTCCCAGCAGAAGAAAGGGGACAAGATTTTTACTCAAGACCTTTCCTGGTACGCAGAAAAGACAGCTCCTGGCATCTTGTCCTGGACCTCACTATTCTAAACACCTTTTTGGTAATACCAAATTTCAAAATACTAACACTTCATCAGCTGCTTCCTATGCTAGGCAAAGATGCCTGGTTGGCAACCTTAGACTTAAAGGAAGCTTACCTGCACATTCCAATAAGGGAAATGCCTACGCTTCAGAGCAGGCTACATACACTATCAGTTCTCTGCACTTGCCTTTGGCTTATCTACTGCGCCCAGGGTATTCACAAAGTGCCTAGCTCCAGTCATTGCATTTTGCAGGCAAAGAAATATTCAAATATACCCATACCTGGACGATTGTCTAATTCAGGCAGAAAGCCAGGACATGCTACTAAATCATCTGGCATTTGTAAAGAAACTTCTAACCTCACTGGGATACACCATAAATGAAAAGAAAACTCATCTAGTACCCTGCCAATAAATTGTATTCCTGGGAGCAAGCTTGAACATAACTTCCCAGATGGCTTACCTCACACCAGAGAAACAAGTTTGACAGCCTACTTCAAACTACTGGACACAAAGACCCAGCTATCTGCAAGGAAAATCCTGCAAGCCCTGGAGTTCATGGCCTCTTGCATTCTACTAATTCCATATGCAAGACTGCATATGAGGAAACTACATTGGTATCTAAAAAGCCTATGGTGTCAACATTCTCAGGACTTGGATTCAATGATTCCTATCATTCCTTGTCTAAAGACAGAGTTCCTTTGGTGGGCAGAGGCCTGCTACCACAACAAGGGGCTCCCTTTCACTCTACCCCCTGCCACCCAAACCCTAACAACAGGCGCATCAGACTATGCATGGGGGGCTCACTTGGCAGGGCAAATGGAACCAGAGTCAGATGCACATGCATATCAATCAAAAAGAAATGTTAGCTATACAGAATTCCATGACAGACTTCAAGGACCACATTCTTCCAGGACAATTATTGGTAAAGACCGACAACACCACTGTTGTGTGGTACATAAACAGGCAGGGGGGAACCCACTCGTATCCTCTCTGCAGACTAGCCATGGCTCTGTGGAACACAGCCTTGAGCTACCAAGTGCACCTTCAAGCTCAATTCCTGCCAGGCAAGCTAAATTCACTGGCAGACGACCTAAGCAGAAATCTCATGGACCCACACGAGTGGAAACTGCAACCAAAGATATTCAACATTTTGAGAAACAAATGGGGGAACCCAGAGATAGACCTGTTTGCCTCCCCTCAGAACTAAAATTCTGCACAAGGACTTCCCACAGTCAAGTTTGGAAAGTGGATGCCCTGTCCTTCACCTGGGAAAGCCTCTCAGTTTATGCTTTTCCTCCTATGCTTCTACTCTTGAATGTTCTGCTAAAGATCAAACGGGACAAACCAAGGACAATACTGATTGCACCAGACTGGCCACACCAGCCCTAGTACCCCCTCTTGCTCAGTATGTCACTGCTGGAACTATGACAGCTCTCCAATAGCATCCCTCAGTAAGCAGGTGCGAGATGTCATTCTGGAGGCAAGGAGGCCTAGTACTAGAAATTCCTATGTTGAAAAGTGGAAAAGATACTGTTCCTGGAGCCAGACTCTGGGGATGGGCACAACAGTGCCCAGCTTACCACATATTCTTCAATACTTAACAGAGATACTTCACAAGGGCCTTTCCTTCTTATCATTTAAAATTCATGCCTCAGCCATTTCAGCACATTATAATACTGAGCCACCCCTCTTCTCTCACCCCCTGCTGAAACAATTCCTCAGAGGGGCCAAAAATGTAAGACCACCTTGGAAAACGGCCTTCCTTCTAGCCATCACTTCAGCAAGAAGAGTGTCTGAATTACAGGCGCTCATGGCAGTGGAGCCCCCTTCATCTTCCATGCAGTCAGGGTGTCCCTCAGGAGCAATCCTTCCTTTATGCCCAAGGTGGTATCCAGTGTGGCCCTTAATCAGTCCATTCATTTGCCAGCCTGTTTTCCTAATCCACAGAACAAAGAAGAACAAATACTGCACTCTTTGGATGTGCACAGACAACTTTGATTTTATTTTGACAGAGCTAAGCCTCTCAGAAGAACTGAATCGCTGCTAGTTGCCTTTGCTGCAGGGGCAGAGGGGAAGGCCATTTCAAAGCAAATCATTTCTAAGTGGATAGGCCATTGCATTCATTTCTACTATAAGCACTATGGAAAACCTACCCCACAGGGGATAAGATCACATTCCACCAGGGCTGCATCTACCTCTACAGCCTTTCTCAGAGGTGTCCCTACCAGGGACATCCTAGAAGCTGTTACCTGGAGCTCTTTACATACCTTCACCAAGCATTACCACTTGCCTATTTTTTTCTAAATCCAGAGCTGGTTTTGCCACTGCAGTCTTGCAGGGCTTAACTGGTCCTAATGCTCTTTAACTTCCTCCTCCCTTCCTTAGCTTGGGGAATCTACCCAACTGTAATGACTGCAGCAGTGAAACATGAAGAACATAGTGCAGTTGTGTACACTTACCATAAATGTAGATGTTCGAGTGTATTCACTGTTGCAGTCCTGGTTACCCTCCCTCCTGCCCCCTGACTTCTATTGGCTATACCTTTCCTCTTCTTTAGTGTATTTCAGCTTTCTGGTGTATTTGCTTTTTGTTGGAGATGTAACCTTGTATATATAATTGCTTCCCTTTATGGGGGCACCTGATATCTGAGGCAAGAAAAACTGATGTAATGGCGTAGGCTGCATGCTTTATACCCCTGACGTCATTGAAGAAGAGAAAGCATCCGACGCAGGGATCCAAGACTTTGATATTCAGGCCAGCTGAGGGCTACCTGCAGGCAGATAACCCAAATGTAATGACTGCAACAGTGAATACACTTGAACATAAACATTTATGGTAAGTGTACACAACTGTACTTGTTGTGCTGGTACTTTTGAGGGGTTAGAAACTGGTAGGAGTTTTTTGTACTGACTTCAGTGTTCTATTAGGGGTGTAATGATTCACTATATGACTAAGGCTGGGCATGCTGCTGGTTTATAAATGATGTTGTATAGGGTCAAGAGCTGGACATAATGGAGGTGGTTACAAAGTTCAAGCCATTGTAGCATATATAATGCATTGCAATGATGTGAATTGGTCTTCGTGTTAGTGGCAAATTTGGCCACTTTATTGTAGCAACAATCTGTTTTAGTTCTGATGGTGGACTGTAGGTTGGTGAGAACTGTGGCACCATATAGTAGCGAGGGCAGGAGGAAGGTTTTGGCGAGGGTTACTCTGGTAGCTGGATTCTGGAAGTATTTGCTTCTATAGAGGATGCCTAGTTTCTGGAGGGTTTTTTTGATGTTCTGGACGTGGAGATCAAACTTAAGTTGACGGTCTACGACTCCTAGTAGTTTAGTTTGGGATACTATATCAATAATGGCGTTGTCCACATAATGGATTTTGAACTGGTTTATGCCGAGTGAGTGATTTTTAGGCATAAAAAGTAGGAGATATTTTATTTTTTTTTTTTTAGGGTTAAAGAGTTGAGAGCTAGAGTGCCAGGTTTCAACTGAGGTAAAAGTTTGTGTGGAAGAGGCACAGATAGTAGGAAAGACTGTGACATATGTCCCTGTCACTTGACCTTTGCCCCCACCCCCTTATGTATGGGTGCTGTGTGGATCCCTTGTTCTAGGTGGATGTTCATCGTGTATACAGCTGCAGTCATAACAGATGGGTTTTCCTGCCGTCAGGCAGGTCCTCGGTCGGCCGAATTCCAAAGTCTAGGTCCGGCGTCTGTTGTCGTCTTCTTCCCTGACAGTGCGACAGGGGGTATAAAAGAACCAACCGACGCCATTTTCTCCAGTCTTTCTTGCCGTGTGGTGCCTGAAGCAGAAGCAGTTCGCAAGTGCCAATCGGCCAGCTCCTGAGATTACGAATATCTACAACCGAAGTCTTCTTGAAAGCTAAGTACCCCGTTGGGGAAACTTTTCTTGCCTCAGACCAATGTCAGACAAAGTTAATAATTGTATTTCATGTGGGAAGCAAATACCTCATAAGGATTTTCATTCCCTCTGCATTCCTTGCTTAGGCCCAGACCATGACGTCTCGGCCTGTCGTTTTTATTCAACAAACGCACCATTAAGCATCGGGCGGAGTTCGCCCAGCACTTTTTTGGCAAAAAATTTAACTACATAATGTCGTCGGATACTCCGACTCCAGTTTTGACTAAAAAACGCAAAGATAAGGACCGACACACTAGGTCCGCGGCCTCTTCCGACACCACGCCCAAGCCGACTACAGGTGGTCTGGTTCTCAGCGAGGCACCTACGCAGCCCCTGACTACCGACAACACTTCATTGGCAGTGTCTTCTGTACCCGAGGTCACAGGCTCTTCGGCCCACACCCCGACTACAGATACCGAAGCCACTCTTGGTGGTGAAACTCAGAGTTTAGACAGGTCTGCCTCCTCTCAAGGTGTCTTCAGGCTTTCCTCTTCTTTTTCCATCAAGGCTTTCACTAAGTCTGACAGCCATGCATTCTAAAAAACAAACCCCACAGGGCCCTTCTCAAGGCCCCATGCCTAAAAAGCAGATGCTCAAAATGGCTGAGGACTTGATTACTCTTATCAGGGGTTCTCAACCCCCCCCCCCCCCGGAAAAAAGGCCCAGAGTGGAGGAAGAATCCCCCTCCTCGGACCAGGCCTCCATTATTTCAGAACATTCTGATGACCAGGAACATTCATACTCCCCTTTTGAAGATTCTGATGCAGAGGAGTCCATTCCTTCTGTCCCCCCCCCCGAGGATTACTCTTTTGGGGAAACCTTGCATACCTTGAGGGAACACTTCCATTGGGAAGGCCAAGAGTACTCAGACTCCAAGAAAAGGCTTAGGGATTTTCTCTTGCTCCCTCAGCACAGGCCTCTGGCTATTCCTCCTGTCTTAGATATCCTTGATGATGTGTATTCGGAGTCCTGCCTCATCCCAGATTATTTGCCTCCAGCCCCAGTCAAGCCTGACAGGTATTACCGGGTTCCTGATTCACACCAATTCCTATACAAAAGCCATGTGGCTGACCCAGAATCTATCTCACAGGGCCCCAAGGGAGTTAAGGCCTCCACTGCTAAAAATCCATTAACTTCAGAGAGGGATTCCAGAGCTTTAGAAAGGTGGGGGAAAAAGGTATACACCTCGGCCACCTTATCCATGAGGGCATTAAACTGCCAGTTCCATATGTTAAAGTACCAACAGTTTCTGTTATCACAGTTGAGAAACAAAATGTCACAACCTGAACAACCAGATTTGAAGGAGTTGCAGGATTTGATACATAGTGCAGAGCAAGTAGGTAAACATACCTTGCAATGTGGTTTTGATGCTTTAGAAGCCTCATGTAGAGCTGCTGTTACAGGATCAGTCATACATAGACATGCTTGGCTTAGAGCAAACCTTACCAGATCATGTCAAAGCTAAATTACTGGATGCACCTCTGCCAAAAGATGTATTGTTTGGTGTTAAAGCTGAGGAGGTATTAAAGAAAATGGAGGAAAAGGCAAAATCAATGCAAACAGTGAAAGATTTCCTACAGGTACAACCTCCACGTTTTAGTAGAAATTGGCCTTCAAAAAATTGGTCCTTTCCAGCCACTGACAGACCCCAAAGAGGTAGATACAGGCGCCGAGGGGTAGAGGGCAATCTCAAGGATCGTTTAGAGGCAGACAATGGCAAGCACCTACCCAAAGAGGTAGTGAGGATAGTTCACAGCCATTCAGAAAGCAGAACCAATGACTTCCCCTTTGCATGCCAAGCAAGGCTCAAATGGCAGCACCTTTAGGCGGGAAACTGGCACTATTTTCAAATAATTGGCATATTGTCACAAAAGACAAATGGATCCTGGACATTATAGACAGAGGCTACAGATTCCACTTTCACACCCTTCCAAAAATGAGAGGCATGCCAAACCTGCCACACAATCAAAGGGCAGAGGCAGAAAAACAAATTTCAGATATCATGGACATGAAAGCTATTCAAGAGGTACCTGTACAAGAACAGGGTCAAGGTTTTTATTCCAGACTATTCCTGGTACCAAGGAAGGGCAAAGATTGGAGACCTATTTTGGACCTATCCATCCTAAACACTTTTTTACTCGTGCCAAAATTCAAGATGCTCACATTACAGCAGCTTCTTCCCATGCTGAGCAAGGAGTCTTGGCTGGTAACATTGGACCTCAAGGAGGCATACCTGCATGTCCCAATCAGACAAGATTGCAGAAGATACCTCAGATTTCTTGCAGGTTCAACACATTATCAATTCTCTGCATTGCCCTTTGGCTTATCTACTGCGCCCAGAGTGTTTACGAAATGCCTGGCATCAGTAATTGCCTACTGCAGACTACAAGGGATACAAATATACCCATATCTGGACGACTGCCTGATCCAAGTGGACAGCAAGCACATACTTCTGAAACATCTGGCTTTTGTAATAAGGTTGTTGAATTCCCTGGGATACACAGTCAACAAAAAGAAATCAAGGCTACTACCATCTCAAACAATAATTTTCCTGGGTGCCAACTTGGATACAAACACCCAGATGGCCTACCTCACGCCAGAGAAACAAGGGCAACTAACTCAATACTTCAAAAAAATGGCAACTTTCACCAGGCTGACTGCAAGGAAAATCCTGCAGGCTCTGGGATTCATGGCATCTTGCATCCTACTAATCCCATGTGCAAAGCTGCATATGAGGAAACTTCAATGGTACCTGAAAAACCTATGGTCTCAGCACAGCCACAGCTTGGAAACAATAATACCACTAATTCCATGTCTTCAAAAGGAATATCTGTGGTGGGCTCAAGCATGCCAAAGAAACACAGGTCTCCCATTCTGCAAGCCTCAAGCAAGCCAAATCATCACAACAGATGCCTCTGATTACGCCTGGGGGGCGCACGTGACAAATCGATGCATTCAGGGCAGATGGTCCCAAAAGGAAAAGCACCTACACATCAATCAAAAGGAAATGCTAGCAGTAATAAATGCTATTATAGCTTTCAAAGACCTGCTGCATCCAGGCCAGCTATTGATAAGGACAGACAACACCACAGTAATGTGGTACATAAACAAACAGGGAGGAACTCATTCATACCCCCTATGCAGGCTAGCCATGTCTCTTTGGAACATGGCTCTAGAATTGCAAATCGAGCTTCAAGCACAGTTCCTGCCAGGCAAGAAAAACACGCTGGCAGACAACCTAAGCAGAAATATGACAGATCCACAGGAATGGAAGTTGCATCCTCAGGTTTTTTCAAAGATAATTCAAGCATGGGGAAGGCCAGACATAGATCTCTTTGCCTCCCACAAAAATCACCAATTGGCAAAATTCTGCTCAAGGACCTTTCATAAACAGGCCTGGAAAGTAGACGCACTCTCTTTCAGTTGGACAACAATGACAGTTTATGCCTTTCCACCTCTTCCTCTGCTGCCCAAAGTTCTATTAAAAACCAGAGCAGACAGACCACAGATGATTCTCATCGCTCCAGACTGGCCAAGGCAACACTGTTACCCACTCCTGAGGAGCCTGACCCATTCCCCACCATGGATCCTGCCTCTAATGCCTCTTCTACTGACTCAGCACAACTTCAAAACTCTTCACAGTCAGCTGAAAACACTCAATCTAGCCGCATGGAAGATTCCTTAAAATCACAACAGACCCTACTCTCCAAGGAGGTACAGGATGCCATTTTGGAGGCCAGAAGTCCTTCTACTAGAAAAGCCTACTCCGCCAAATGGAAACGGTTTTGTGCTTGGAATGAGAAATAGGGCCAGAACCCTGGAATATTGAATTTACCTCAAATATTACAGTACCTAGCTGAGATGCTAAGCAGTGGACTTTCATTCTCTTCCATCAAAATCCATGCCTCAGCCATTTCTGCAGAATACAACACCGATCCTCCTTTATTCTCTCACCCCCTCTTAAGACAGTTCCTCAGAGGGGCTAAGAATATTAAACCCCCAAGGAAACAACCAGTGCCGGCTTGGGATCTCAATTTCATTCTAGAGAAACTGACTTTGCCTCCTTTCGAGCCAGCTGCTTCATCAGAACTACAATATTTGTCCTGGAAAACAGCCTTCCTGCTGGCTATCACCTCAGCTCGCAGGGTTTCTGAACTACAAGCCCTCATGGCTGTGCAACCTTTCATCATTTTCCATCAGGACAGAGTTTCCTTATGAACCAACCCTTCCTTTATGCCAAAGGTAGTATCCAGGGTAGCCTTGAATCAGGCTATCCACTTACCTACCTTTTACCCCAATCCTCAAAACAAAGGGGAGAGGCTACTACATTCTTTGGACATTCACAGGCAACTACGCTGTTATTTGGACAGAACAAAGCCTTTCAGAAAATCAGAGCAACTCTGTGTCCTATGCTACAGGGGCTCAAGGGAAGCCTATTTCCAAACAGACAATCTCAAAGTGGATAGCCCACTGCATACGCTTTTGTTACTCTCTTCATGGTAAAACTGTACCTGCAGGCATAAGGTCTCACTCCACTAGGGCCACAGCTACCTCTGCAGCTTTCCTCAGGGGGGTTCCTACCAAAGATATTTTGGAAGCTGCCACTTGGAGTTCTGTGCATACTTTCTCCAAGCACTATCACCTGCCTTTATACTCCAAATCTAGAGCAGGTTTTGCCACTGCAGTTTTGCAGGGCATCCTAGCTCCTCCTAGTTCCACCTAGTGCCTACCACCCTTATTTTAGCTTTGGGATTCTACCCATCTGTTATGACTGCAGCTGTATGCACAGTGAACATAGTACAGTTTTGTACCTACCATAAATGTAGATGTTCGAGTGCTAATACAGCTGCAGTCCAAGTTTCCCTCCCTCCTTCCCCTCTGGAACAGGCCTAATGGCTAACACCTCCTCATACAACCTGATTGGGGTATTCTTTTATGGTGTATTTGCTTGCAACTATTGTTTTGTGATTATATTGCATTGCATTATTGCATAAATTTATGTATTACCTTCCTTCTGGTGGCACCTGACATCTGGGGCAAGAAAAACTGAAGAAAATGGCATCGGCTGGTTCTTTTATACCCCAGTCGCACTGACGTCAGGGAAGAAGCGACGACAACCGACGCCGGACCTAGACTTTGGAATTCGGCCGACCGAGGACCCGCCTGATGGCAGGAAAACCCATCTGTTATGACTGCAGCTGTATTAGCACTCTAACATCTACATTTATGGTAGGTACAAAACTGTACTTTGTGAGGTACGGTAGGTCTGTAGCAGGTAGTTGAACATATTGCTGCATATGTTGCAGGCTGCAGCTGCTGTGTTTAGTCCAGGAGTCATACTGGGGAGTGTGAACACATTGGAGGACAGCAAGCTGTATGCGTCAGTCAGGGAGCAGTGTCAGCTCTGTTGTTACAGCATAGCCAAGGTGAGGATACCCATAACAGTCCAGGTGAGGCGTGTGCTATATGTTATGTAATAGTGCCATTCAGAGAGTGGTAGGTGACATTTAGGAAGCCTATACATATTTGTGCAGTGTGTCCCTACCTACAGGCCTTTGACATGCTAACATGAGTAGCAGCGAATGCAGTAGCAGCAACTGGTTCTGCTTAAAATTGCAGGACTCAGTCATTATTTGTTGTATTCACAAGCATATAATTGAAGTGCATCATACTGGAATCGAACCCAGGACTGTGAGTGGCAAAATGTACAGCATGCGAGGAATGTAACAGAATGAGCTACTGAGTCAATACTACAGCAGGTGTGTTTGCAAGATATATGTCCATGCATACAGTCTGTTACACAAGTTTCACATAAGCATGTGTGTTCGGACAGGTATGATGTGTGACACTGAACTGTCTGTCATCATTTTCTAACATCAGTCTGTACTGACTTGCCAGTACTTCAGCACACAGAATAGGTTTTGTGACAACTGTGCCAAAAGTAGGTGGCACAACTGTGGATATTCTGCAACAGTCTGTGCAGTTGTCAGCTATACCCGATGTCCTAGGCCTCACGTACTTCCATCATTATTTGGCTGTGTACTGGTTTGGTGTCTGCATCACAGTCCCAAGTACACTGCCAATTTTCCCATTATATGTACAAGCAGTGTGTCATTGGCAATCAGGGTATGTTTATGGAAATGCCTGATGTTCATCGTATTACACTGCTGCAGTCATTACACTTGGGTTATCCTGCCATCAGGTGGTCCCTCAGTCGGCCTGATTTCCAAAGTCTTGGCCCGGCGTCGGTTGCTGTCGCTTCTTCCCTGACGTCAGTGCAACAGGGGTATGTAAGATGCAGCCAATGCCATTTTCTGCAGTCTTTCTTGCCACGCGGTGCCCGAAGCAAAAGCAGTTCGCAAGTGCCGGTCGGCCGACTCCTGAAATTTTCATTTCCGAATCCAGAATCGAAGTCTTCTGCAAAGCTAAGTACCCCGTTGGGGAAATTTTTTCTTGCCTCAGACTGATGTCAGTAAAAGTTAATAACTGTATTTCTTGTGGGAAGCAAATACCTCATAAGGATTTCCATTCTTATTGTATCCCATGCCTAGGCCCAGACCACGACGTCACAGGTGGTCGGTTTTGTGCTAGGTTTAACAAGCGCACTGTTAAACGTCGGTTTGAATTTGTCCGACATTATTTTGGCAGAAAATTCAATTATACCATGCCGTCAGAACTACCAACGACCGGAATTCACAAAAAAGCGCAAAGACAAGGACAGGCATCCGAGGCCCAAAACTGATGACGAAGCCTCTTCTAGGCCAGTCGTCGGTTCTCCGGTTTTCAGTGAGGTGCCTTCGCAGCCCCTAACGACGCTTCTTTAGAACCTCAGGCCGCCTCTGACTCCCACGTGGAGATGGCTGGGCCTTCGGACGCACCAGTTTTACAGCCTACCGAGACTAACCCTACAGAGGGATCCGGAGTAGCTGAACAACCCGTAACTTCAGAGGGTGTTTCCAGACCTACTCAGTTAACCATTAAATCTTCTGCTACGTCTAAAACTCCTTTAAAAACAAAGAAACAAATTCAACATTCACCAGGACAGGCCTCCATGCCTAAGAAACAAATGCTTAAAATGGCCGAAGACCTAATCACCCTGATCAGGGGGTCCCATCCCCCTCCTGACAAAAGGCTCATCCAACCAGGTATCCATCTCTTCAGATTAATCCTCAGACCTAGGATACTCTCTACCCCCTTATGAGGATTCTGATGCTGAGGAATCAATTCCTTCAGTCTCTCCGCCAGAGGACTACTCCTTTGGGGAAACCTTACATACCATGAGGGAGCATTTCCACTGGGAGGTCCAGGATTATTCAGAATCCAAGAAAAGGCTCAGAGATTTCCTTTTATTACCTCAACACAGACCCCTTGCTATTCCGCCAGTGTTAGATATTGTGGATGATATTTATACTGAATCCAGTTTAAATCCTGATTCTTTACATCCTGCTCCAGTTAAGCCTGATAGATACTACAGAGTCCCTGACTCTCACAAATTTCTTTACAAAAGCCCTGCTGCTGACCCTGAAACTATTTCTCAGGGCCCCAAAGGGGTAAAGGCCTCCTCAGCGAAGAATCCAGTCCCCTCTGACAGAGATTCCAGAGAATTAGACAGATGGGGGAAGAAAGTATATACATCTGCAACTTTAGCTATGAGGGCCTTAAATTGCCAGTTTCACATGCTAAAATATCAGCAATATTTGATGTCTCAGTTAAAACAAAAAATGCTTCCAAACTCAGATTCTCCTAATTATAAAGAAATGCAGGATTTATTGCATGCAGCTGAACAAGTGGGAAAACATACTTTGCAATGTGGTTTTGATTCATTAGAGGCCTCCTGTAGAGCAGCAGTTACAGAATCTGTCATTAGAAGACATGCTTGGTTAAAAGAACAGACGTTACCAGATCATGTTAAAGCAAAATTATTGGATGCACCTTTGCAGCAGGATGTTTTGTTTGGAGTTAAGGCAGAAGAGGTGTTAAAAAAAATGGAGGATAAGGCAAAATCTATGCAAACTGTGAAGGATTTCTTACAGGTTCAGCCTCCTTGATTTAGCAGAAATTGGCCAACAAAGAATTGGTCTTTTCCAGTTACAGACAGACCTCAAAGGGGCAGATACAGACGTCCAAGAGGCAGAGGTCAACCACAAGGTCCTTACAGGCCTCGACAATGGGGTGCATCAACCCAGAAAGAAGGGGAAGACAGGCCTCAACCTTACTAAAAACAGCCCCAATGACTTCCCATTACAGCTGCCAAACAGTTCTCTCTTGGCAGCTCCCTTGGGAGGAAAACCGGCACTTTTCTGTCACAATTGGCATATGATCACCAAAGACAAATGGGTTCTCAACATTGTATCTCAAGGTTACAGGTTACACTTTCACACTCTGCCAAGGCTAAAAGGAATGCCAAATCTGCCACCAAATCAATGGGCAGAGGCTCAAAGACACAGCACTCATGGACATGAGAGCTATTCAAAAGGTACCAACACAGGAGCAAGGACAAGGTTTTTACTCAAGACTCTTTCTGGTTCCCAGAAAGGACAAAGCCTGGAGGCCCATTCTGGATCTTTCTTCTCTAAACACTTACCTGGATGTTCCAAAAGTCAAAATGTTGACGCTACAGCAGCTTCTTCCCATGCTGGGCAAGAAGGCTTGGCTCGTAACTTTGGACATCAAGGAGGCATACCTGCATGTCCCTATCAGACAAAACTGCAGAAGATACCTCAGATTCATAGCTGGTTCAATGCACTACCAATTCTCTGCACTGCCCTTTGGCTTATCTACTGCGCCCAGGGTCTTCACAAAGTGCCTGGCACCAGTAATTGCATTTTGCAGACAGAAAGGAATTAAAATTTATCCGTACCTGGACGACTGCCTGATTCAAGCAGAAAGCAAGGACATTCTTCTAAAACATCTGGCGTTTGTAAAAAAGTTAAGTTGCCTAGGGTACACAGTAAATGAAAAGAAGTAAAAACTAGTGCCCTCACAAGAGATAATATTCCTGGGTGTCAGCTTGAATACAACGGCCCAGATGGCTCATCTCACACCAGGAAAAAGAGAAAAGCCCTGCAAGTAGGATCCAAGTGCAAGGCAAAACAAGCTATCAGTAACTGAAAAAATGCCAGCACAAAACTCAGTATATATCAGCAACAAAATTACAGCAACACTAAGGTAAAACCTAAATGTTTTAATACATATCGAACAATTCAATAATCCAGACCGGTTTCAGCCTAACATGGCTTTCCTCAGTGGAACAAGAAAAGTACAAACAGGAAATGATGCACAAATGCAGGTTTAAATAAGGTCCATAGACCAATTAGGTGCTTCCAAAGGATTTTAGGCATGCCCATAATACTACCTGAAAGAAAAACTAGAAGGAAAAATACAAACTAGAAAATAAAATAAGTAAAAAATAGATGATCCAAATAGCAAATATGGTAATAAAACATAAGTATGATAATACATTCAATATTGGATATATTAATTGGTTATAAATGATCATTTAAACCAGGAGAAAATATATTGGATATATTAATTGGTTATAAATGATCATTTAAACCAGGAGAAAATAGTGCCCCTAGCTTGATAATCCAGTATTTCTCTTTTTGGTTGAGAATGGAATGCCATCACTGTTTGTTGGATCTGTCACCCAAAATTCTATCTACAATACAAAATTGAAATCTAGCAGTATGATGTTGTGTGTAGTGCCTGAACAGAGCGTTGGTTTCTCGTTTGGTTCGAATGTCACTACGATGTTCTGACATGCGTAATCTCAATGCCCGTGATGTCTGACCCACATAAAATGAACCACATGTGCAAGTCGCAAGATATACCACCCAATCACTATTAGTTTTATATATATATATATATATATATATATATATATATATATATATAATATATAACGTATTTCAAGCAATGGATAAAGTTTTTGAATTTTTATAATTTATCGTAGTACTCATTTGTACATTTTTTGTATGGTATTTAGGTTTGTTTTCTCTAACTACTACTGATACTATTGTTTTTTGCTATATTAACATTTTTTGATGAGGGTTAATAGCTTTGTAGCTTTTATTTGGTTTACTTTTACACTACCTATTTTTAGGTATGTTTGGTCATCTATTGTATACTTCAACATTTAGAAATAGGGGTTGGGACTAGATCTCTAATTCATTCTTTCTGTTTGCATTACACTACACTGTTAGGGCAACATAATTTTTGTTGGACTGTACAGGCATAACTGAGTTAGGCCCACATGGCCCATATGTCCTGCCTAGTAAGATTTAATCTGTCTACCTCAGGATATGCTTTTATTCTTTAATACTCTTTTAATATTAATAATCAGGTAGGCTCATATCAATTTATTTGATTTAGGTTACAATAGATGCTTTACAGGTGTTCATATCATAGGGAATTGAAGTTACTTAATGGTCACATATATATACTTTTTTGATCATCATATGTCATTCCCTGAATATTGACTAACTGATGCAAGTTTTCGTGTGTGTCAACTGTCCCTTCTTGCATTTTCAGAGGGCTTTGTTTATTGGTTGCCAACACTATTTTTGTTACTGAATAATTACATTAATACAAAAGGAACTTTATTGAGTTCATGCTTTTGGCTTAGGTTCAAGAAGGGTTCCTTTCTTCTCCCGCCTCCCCCCTTTTTTCTTCCTATATATGGTTCTTGTTTGGCTTATTTAAAGAACATCCCAACTGGTGTATTTGGGTGCTTGATATTATTCCTTAGGTTCACATATTAGCTATACATATACAGACTAAAAACATTTTATTTTGGCCCTAAAAATATGCTAGTTTCAAATACAGATATAACAACTGCAGTTACGTATGTACTCGTATATGTGTTAGTGTGTTTAGACACTGACACTAGCATATGCATGGGGGCAGGATTGTGGTGGTGAACAAGTGTATAGGTACATATACATCATCTCACCTATAATTTTTTGGTGGCACTGGGATTGCCCCCCTGATTGGAACAATTTTGGTTACACATTTTTGCTTAACTTTAGGCTCACAACCATTTGACAGTTTACTGGCATATTATTGTATATCAGCTTTTATTCTATCTGGAGATCTGAATAGATTTCATGTAGATCAGCTTATTGTCATGGATCTTGAACAAATAGGGCCTTTGTGCCGACAAAAATGATATCTGGGTTTTTGGTATACCCGAAGGAGATGGTCTTCCTCAACCCATGGATCCAGTTGTCGGCTGTAATGATGCTTTTTATAAACTCAGCAAAGGCATGAAGAATTTGAGATCCAACATTTGGCATTTGAGGCTTTTCAAAGCCTATATGAACAAACAAATTACGCCTAGGGGCTTAAGAATCAAAATTCAACCTTTGGTGAGCAAGATAGATGACATCCTTAGCAAAGAATGACATTTGGCACAACAACAGGCATCTATGAATTTCTTTCAGATTTTAAGTTCATGTTATAAACGGACTATTGAAATTAATATTAAAGAAGTTGGTGATCTGTGTGGACAAGCTAAAACATATGATGGTCACCCACAATTTTCTATATGCCTTAATAAACTGTCAAAGGAATTGCTTTTGTTTGAAAAACAGACTAAAGAAAAAAAGATTAAAAAATTCAACAGAGATATTACTGACTATCAGAGGGGGCCGACCCTTTGAGGCCACCAAAAATGTTAGGTTCATGGAAACTGGCCAGAGGTCTGGTAGATATATCAACCTCAAAAAAAGACCTAGATCCATACTCAAGGGGTCTCACACATATAGCAGCACCTCAGGAGATGATTCTTCGACAACCGATATGGAGGGTATTTGTACTGGTGAGTCTCTGACTCCCAAAAAGACTAAAAGCCAAACACATTCTTTAAACTCACTAGGAGGAGGGGTGGGAGAAAGCACAGGAAAACACCAAGATAGATGCAATCGAAGCACTTATCCAAACATTCATGACACGATAGATGACAATATTTTGAATATTTCCAAAATTGTCGTGACAGAAGATCAAAGGAAAGTGTTAAATAAAGGTTTAAACTTTGTTCCAGGGTTTTTTGTGGATGAATTTCATATTGTCAAAGATGTTAACGATTTTTGTCGCAGAATCAACCTCAAATTGTTTTTTGGGCCCATGTCTGATTCTCAAAGATCCACATAATTCAAATTCCATAAATCCAATTTTGTTCCACTTATGAATCGAAATGTGGCTATCTTTCAGCAAGCTGTACTCAAGGACATACATTTTAAACTAGATCACTTTTCACCTCTGAAACATAATCTCTCTACCCCTGAACTACAGGCTTTACAACAGCTCAGGGACAACAAAAATATTGTTATTATTCAGGCTGACCAGGGTGGGACATTAGTAATCATGGATACAGATTATTATCTTATCTGGGGGAGGGAAATGGACAATTAGCCAACCCATCCCACTACATGAAAATGCCTATTGACTCTACCCCGAACTTTGAGAGAAATTGACAATTTTCTTGAATTAGCAGTTGCGGAGGACATTATATCAGACACCGTTAAATCACAATTAATGGTACGGGACCCACAACAACAGATTCTTTATTTACTACCTAAGATACACAAGTGCCTGAACAAACCACCTGGTGGACCCATTGTGTCTGGTATGGGGTCATTGACGGAACCACTGTCTGAGTTTTTGACTTCATACTTGAAACCAATACTAAATTTGATTCGAGCAAGGATACAAGACACGACCCAATTCTTATCCATTATAGATAACCAGTTAGAACCTGAGTGGTTACTTTTTACATTAGATGTCAAGGCTTTATACACCAATATACCACATTGGGCTGGACTTCAGGCCCTCAAGTTTTGGTTAGATAGAGCCAAATTATATCCAGTTGGTTTCAACACGCTTTTGATTTGTATGGCGGAACATGTTTTGAATAAAAATGTTTTCTATTTTCAAGGTGAATGCTATTGGCAGTTGAAGGGTACCGCTATGGGAGCCTCTTTTGCTCCTATATATGCAGACTTATTCATGGGCTACATTGAGGAGTAACTCATTTATGATCAAACACATAACATCTATCTTGAGGAGCTGGATATTTGGCGACGTTATCTTGATGATTGTTGGTTAGTTTGGCGTTCCGATGAAGAATATTTGGCTGAATTTGTGTCATACCTCAACCATAACAAATGGGGTATTGAATTTACTTCAACTTATCACCAAAATCAAATCAACTTTTTGGATGTAACAGTCATCAGGAACCCAGATGGTACTTTACGAAGCAAAACATTTCGTAAATACCCGCAATACAATACTTTATTACATGCAACTAGTATGCACCCTAGCCACATCATCCGGAATATACCCAAATCCCAGTTCCTCAGGATACACAGGATTTGTTCCGCAGAAAATGACTTTGAAGACTCACAACAAGATCTAACCAACAGATTTAGAACCAGGGGATACAAGGAGCCTGACATTAGGTTGGCACGTCACTTTGCAACCAATTCCACCAGAACTTCCCTTCTGAAATATTGTGACAGAAATAGGGATGCACAGGATGGAGGATTATGGTTTATTACTACCTATGGGCGTAACATCATTTTGATTAGAAATACCATGATGAAACATTGGAACATCCTCACTGCCAATGAGGATATTGCCTCCTTAGTCGGTAACACTTGTCAATATGGTTACCGTAGAGGGAGAACACAAAGTTCATTTTTTTCACATTATAAGAGGATGGGTTCAGTTGGCATTATACATCAACAACTTACGATGACTGGTGACAAACTTTGGGGTACTTATCAATGCGGCCATTGTTCCTCATGTCCATTTATATTCACATCTAAACAATTTTCCAGTAAAAACACTGACAGGATTTTTAACATGAAACTGTAATCGTGATTGGGTGGTATATCTTGCGACTTGCACATGTGGTTCATTTTATGTGGGTCAGGCATCACGGGCGTTGAGATTACACATTTCAGAACATCGTAGTAACATTCGAACCAAAAGAGAAACCAACGCTCTGTTCAGGCACTACACACAACATCATACTGCTAGATTTCAATTTTGTATTGTAGATAGAATTTTGGGTGACAGATCCAACAAACAGGAATGGCATTCCATTCTCAACCAAAAAGAGAAATACTGGATTATCAAGCTAGGGGCACTATTTTCTCCTGGTTTAAATGATCATTTATAACCAATTAATATATCCAGTATTGAATGTATTATCATACTTATGTTTTATTACCATATTTGCTATTTGGATCATCTATTTTTTACTTGTTATTTTTTATTTTCTAGTTTGTATTTTTCCTTCCAGTTTTTCTTTCAGGCAAGTATTATGGGCATGCCTAAAATCCTTTGGAAGCACCACATTGGTCTATGGACCTTATTTAAGCCTGCATTTGTGCATCATTTCCTGTTTGTACTTTTCTTGTTCCACTGAGGAAAGCCATGTTAGGCTGAAACCGGTCTGGATTATTGAATTGTTCGATATGTATTAAAACACTTAAGTTTTAACTTAGTGTTGCTGTGGTTTTGTTGCTGATATATACTGAGTTTTGTGCTGGCATTTTGTCAGTTATCTCACGCCAGACAAACAAGGACATCTGACTCAATATTTTCAATTGATGGCAACAAAGGCCCAACTCTCTGCAAGAAAAATTCTGCAGGCCTTGGGTTACATGGCATCTTGCATACTACTAATTCCATATGCCAAACTGCATATGAAGAAACTACAATAGTACCTAAAATGTGTCTGATCTCAACACCGTCAAAGTTTGAAAACAGTAATACCACTAATTGTGTGCCTTCAACAGGAGTTTCAATGGTGGGCTCAAGCTTGTCACCTCAACAAGGGACAGTCTTTCACTCAACCCACAGCCAGGCAAACACTGACAACAGATGCATCGGATTACGCCTGGGGAGCACACATGGCAAGAAAATGTATTCAGGGCAAGTGGCCCACAGAACAAAGGCATCTTCACATCAATCAAAAAGAGATGCTAGCTGTACAAAATGCCCTTATATCTTTCAAGGACCTTCTGCATCCAGGGCAACTACTACTAAAGACAGACAACACCACAGTTATGTGGTACATAAACAAACAAGGGGGCACTCATTCTTATCCCTTCTGCAGACAAGCCATGACCTTGTGGAACACAGCTCTAACCTATCAAGTTCATCTGCAAGCACAATTCCTGCCAGGAGAGAAAAACACACTGGCAGACGACTTAAGCAGAAACATCATGGATCCGCACGAGTGGAAAATACATCCACAAATATTCAGATTGGTAACACAAAAATGGTGGAGCCCGGACGTAGATCTATTTGCATCCCCAATGAACTGCCAGCTACAGAAAGTCTGCACAAGGACTTACCATCCACAAGCATGGAAAGTGGATGCCCTCTCATTCAGCTAGAAAAACCTACAAGTATATGCTTTCCCACCACTACTTCTCCTTCCAAAGGTACTCATAAAAGCCAGGAAAGAAAGGCCAAACATGATCCTGATTGCCCCAGACTGGCCACGCCAGCACTGGTACCCAATCTTAAAGAACTTAGCACAAGGGCCACCCTGGATTTTGCCTCAAATCCCACATCTTCTGACTCTGCACAACAATCAGATACTTCACAGCCAGCTAAAGACTTTAAACCTGGCTGCATGGCAGATTCGTTAGTCAAGCAAGCAGTGCCTCTCTCCAAAGCTGTTAAGGATGTCATTCTGGAGGCCAGAAAGCCTAGCACCAGGAAAGCCTATTCGGATAAATGGAAGAGATTCTATTCCTGGAACCAGGCTCACAGCCTTGACCCTCTTGTCCCAAATATTCCTCAGATACTACAATATTTTACTGAGTTGCTGGGCAAAGGCCTCTCCTTCTCATCCATCAAGATCCACACCTCTGCCATCTCTGCTCATTACAATACGGACCCACCTATCTTTTCTAATCCTTTGCTGAAACAGTACCTCAGAGGGGCTAAAAACATAAGACAGCCCCGTAGAGCACCAACTCCAACTTGGGACCTCAACTTCGTGTTGGAAAAATTAACTTTACCTCCTTTTGAGCCAGCTAACTCAGCAGATTTAAAATATCTCTCTTGGAAAACTGTTCTGCTCCTGGCAATAACCTCAGCACAACAAGTTTCAGAATTACAGGCACTAATGGCGGTGGAGCCTTTCATCATTTTCCACCAAGACAGGGTGTCTTTAAGAACAAACCCTACTTTTATGCCAAAGGTGGTATCAAGTTTGGCTCTAAACCAAACTATTCACTTGCCAACTTTTTATCCAAAACCACAGAATAAAGGGGAGAGACTTCTGCATTCCTTGGACATACACAGGCAGTTACGCTTCTACTTGGACAAAACCAAAGCTTTCAGAAAATCCGAGCAATTATTTGTGGCATATGCTGCAGGAGCACAGGGAAAACCCATTTCAAAACAGACCAATTCAAAGTGGATAGGACACTGCATACCTTTCTGCTATACACACCATGGAAAAACTGTACTTAACAGCATTAGGTCACATTCCACCAGGGCAACAGCCACTTCAGCTGCCTACCTCAGAGGAGTTACCTATCAAGAACATTTTGGAAGCAGCAACTTGGAGTTCTGTACATACCTTTACCAAGCATTACCATCTGCCTCTTTACTCAAAATCCAGAGCTGGCTTTGCCGCTGCAGGGCCTTATAGCCACCCCTAATGCCTTACAGAACCAGCCACCCTACCTCAGCTTTGGGATTCTACCCAAGTGTAATGACTGCAGCAGTGTAACACGATGAACATAGTACAGTTTTGTACCTACCATAAATGTAGATGTTCGAGTGTATACACTGCTGCAGTCCAGGTTACCCTCCCTCCTTCCCCTCTTTCTTGCTGGTACGTACCTAAGCCTTATACCCTTTACTACCTATGGGGAGTATTTGCTGGTAACTGTATATTTTTGATTGCTTTTCATATGTATGTTTTATTAGCAATTTGCATAGCCTACCTTTTTGGGGGCGCCTGACATCTGGGGCAAGAAAAACTGAAGAAAATGGCATCGGCTGCGTCTTATATACCCCTGTTGCACTGACGTCAGGGAAGAAGCGACAGCAACCGACGCCGGACCAAGACTTTGGAACTCAGGCCAACTGAGGGACCGCCTGATGGCAGGATAACCCAAGTGTAATGACTGCAGCAGTGTATACACTCGAACATCTACATTTATGGTAGGTACAAAACTGTACTTTTTACTTCAGAGCTGAATGGCCTAGTGGGCTAATGCCGTATGCTGTAGTTGACCGGGTCCTGGGTTCAAGACTTGGCAGGGATGATTATTTTGCAGATGTGCCTAACAGTGTCAGAAACACAGAAGGTAATTAAGGCAATTTTAAGCGGGTTTGCATAGGTTTGAGCGATGCGCAGCACCACTTAGCTCCACTTAAGCTTGTGCTAATTCCAAAAAAAAAAGAAAAAAGGGGTGATAGGAAAGTGGTGAAATGAGGCAAGCAGGGGAAAAACATACTCAAAGGCAGGTAGGGATGTTCAGGATGGGTGTAGGAAAGGACCATAGCTCTCCATTTCTTGTACAGCAACAGCTTTGCAGGTTGTAGAGAATTTGGAATTTGGAGCCTCACATCCTAGAGAGAGGGGTGAGGGTGACATAACTGTGTTGATTAATTCATGTAATGCTTGATTGTGTCCAATGGATGCAGGTGTGAAATAGAGAGCTATGTATGGGGTGATATTTTTTTTTGGTGGGACAGATGCTGTTTTTTTCTTTTTAAGGAGAGAGTGGAATGTTGGGGAAGGGATCTAGGTACATGTGGGGAGGTAAGTTTGGTACGAGAGGCTGCATTTGCAAACAGACACGACAGCATACAGTGGTGGTGTGTGACACACAAGGAGGTTAAACACCTTGGACGGGAAGGGTGTTGTGGACTCAAGAGCCATGTGTTCCCAGAAGGCAGCAGTGAGACTTGGCTCCCACCCACGGGCAGTCAACACTGCTCCTTCACTGCCTCGAAGGTGTCTGTGCTGGGGGCTGGGTACCAGGGCCACCTTGCCCCTCCAGGTTGGCTAGTCTGTCCTCAATCTGGTGGCAGGTGATCCTCATAGCCATGGTGCATGATCCTGTGCCACCATCCCTGGTAGCTGTTGCTGGGTGATATTGCGTATTGTATGAGTGTTCCTTGGTATAAGAAAGTATATGGGTTGTTAGTAAAAATATTTAGGAGTAAGGATGGAACCTTGAGGGACACCTGTAGTGGTGTGGTGAAAGGGAGAGATGCTGTTTAACCATTTCAGTGCTTATTTTCAATTGTTTAGGTTGCTACGAAACCACTGTATAGTGGGAGATTCAAATCCTAGATTGGAGATCCTAGACAAGAGTATGGTGTGTGAGACTGTGTCAAGAATTAGTGCTTATACAAGGTTACCAGCATCTCTGGCCCTATTCACTGTTTTGTTGAAGGATAGGAGGGCAGTAGAAGTGCTGTGGCCTGAATGAAAGCCATGTTTGGTATGAGTAAGTAGGTTGTTGTGTAGTAAGAATTTCATTAGCTGTTGATGAATACATTTTTCCAGTATGATGTAGATGGGAGATGGGATGACTATAAGTCGGAAATTAGTTAGCTCAGTAGACCTTCCGCCTTTGTGAATAGGAATAATATGTGACATTTTTCAGATGCTGAGAACTGTAGATTCGGGGATGGATCTCTTGATAAGAATCCTGATGGGGTATGCAATGGTGTCAGGAGCTAATTTAAAGTGAATATACTGAAACACACCAAACAGCCAATACTTAGTCCAGCGGCTAATTTAAAGTGGTCTGGTGGGAGGCTGAGGTAGAGCGAGGTTTAACTTTAGACTTGTAGGAACAGGTTGGAGAGAAATGTAACAAGTTACTGGATTGGTAGGGACAGGTTGGAGAGAAATTGAACAAGTTACTGGAATGGGAAGTTGGGGAGTTGTAGTGGTGCTGTGGGATTGAAGGCATCTGTGGAAGAAGAGAAGCTGGGGATTGGGGAGTTAGAAATCAGAGAAGCTATAGACTGTATAAAGTGAGTATTGAAGTCATTAATTATTTGTAGAGCTGAGGCATCGGGGTGAGGACTATGGTCATTTTTGGCTGTAGGGTTAAGAAGAGATGAGATGGAGGACCAGAATTTTTTTGGGGTTGGATTTATGCTCTTGTTGGATGTGGGTTTAATAGGATTATTTCTCTTGGGTCACTTGCTTCTTTACTTAGTTCCAGAGTTGTCTAAATGCTTGAAGGTTTACCTCATTTTTATTTTGTTTTCAGTGATCCAAGGCTATGTCCCTTTTTTCATGAGATATTTACTCTCTTTGGATTACCAAGGAGCAGTCTTGTACCTGATTATTCTTTTTGTGTGTTGGAGTGAGGGCATTAAGAATACTTAAAGTAGTGTTAAAGTACTGTACTCCTGCATCAAGTAGACATTTCAGAATTGACCAATTTATATTCCTCAGTAGTTCGTTGAATTTATCCTGAGTAAAATTAGTTGGGTTACGGAAGCTTTTCAGAGTGTGTATTTTGGGTAATTGAGTAGTGGTTCTGAGGGTGTATGTGGGTAGGCGATCACTTAGGGTATTGGGAAGTGCACCTGAAACAGTAAAACTTTCAGGATGGGATACAGGAATGCAGTGGATTGTTGGATATAGTTTTTACTGCATCGAGTAGGGCCATTGATGATTTGGGTCAAGCCGTAGCGGTTAATACTGTTGGTAGCATTTTGAGTAGAGTGTAATCCAATCAATGTTGACATCACCTATGATTCTTTCTTTAATTGTGACATCTGTGGTATGTCTTGGAGTATGGGTATATTTTGGCCAGGAGGAATATATAGTACTCTGACACAGACACGTTTGGTCCTATTAAGATTTAGAAAGGATTTAAATATTTCTGCATTTGTGAATGTGGGGATGTTAGTAAAAGGCTTGTTGTTAAAGGAGTTTTGGTGTAGTAGGATAACCCTCCACCTTTCTTATGGATCTCTGAATCTTTAACATTAGAATTTAGCCAAATTTCAGTTATGGCTAGGAAATCTGGTTTGTACTAGTTAATCCAAGCATGGAAGGGGGGGGTCATTTTGTTTCATGTGTCGTTCGTCCCGTCAGGATGAAATAGACAAACATGCGTGGGCTTTGTTCAAGCAGCTTTATTATGTAAAAACACATCAGGATTGAGGCAAATAACTTTTAACTTAGACAAACTTATAAACCGACTATTTCTCTCATACATGCTCACTCTCTGGCTGCACTCTCAAAATGGCACTGAAGCTAGCATGTGCTTGCTATTTATACATGCACGTTCAGTCCTTGGAAGTGCTTCTTAAAGGTACACCACACACATTCTACATCCTCCCTTTTTGAGAAATGAATCATACTTCATTGACAACATTGATTGACATGCAATAAATATAAGATAATTACTTTACATGCAGTTATACGGAACTAAATACATATAGACAATCATATCCAAGTTGCTATATATTTCACACTAGGTCTAGAGATGTTACCAAATCATGTGCCATAGCATTTGGAAACTGGTTTAGCAACTGGAACGGTCTCTGTTGAATGTTCAACCTTAGGGACATCTGGAACATCATCTGGCATGGAAATTGTTAAGACACGTTCTGCAACAGGAACATTGTATTGCTCTGAGATTGAGAGTCTGTATCACAGGAACAATGCTGCGATATCGATTCAGATACAGGAAGGTTATGTCTGCGATTTCTCCTGTACTCCACACCCTCAGATTTTACAAAATGGCATCTCCTGTTACTTGACCAATCTGGTCTAAACCTTTTACCGTTTGTATCCTTACTGCCTCTTTTTTTCAGTGAATGAAGAAATCTGCTCATTTTGTCATAACTGAACTTCTGGAAAGAACTCTTTCTGAATAGTTGAACTTTGCTTTGTTGTTCTTTGCTTTAGGTCTTAACAAACTGCAACTGATAGGCAAGCTTGTTCTGGTTTGCCTGGAAAGAAGTCCCTGAGCAGGTGAACCAAGTATATTGTCATGGAGTATGTTTCTGAGATTGAGTAAATTCAAAAAGTCATCAGTATTATCAAGCTTTGACTTCTGTCGTAATTGCTTTGCACTCAGTACTGCACGTTCAGCTAGACCATTTGGCTGTGGGTATTCAGGACTACTAGTAACGTACAAAGTCCCATTCTTTTGCAAATTTCTGAAACAATTGACTGGTAAATGGAGTACCATTGTCTGATACAAGTTTATGTGGACTACTGTGGACTGAGAAATAACATTTCAGCTTGGTAATAATAGTAGTGGAAGTTAGGTTAGGCAAGAAATCTATCTCAAACCAGTTTGACTAAGAGTCGACCAACACTAGATAATGATTGTTCCACTCCAATATGTCAGTGGCTACTGTTGATCAAGGCAGTTCAGGAACTTGGCTTAGCTGAAGTGGCTCATTTTGCAGATGCGGTTTAGTACTATTGCATACTGAACAAGGTGAAAGTACTTTGTCAATGTCTTTTGCTAAAGAAGGCCAAAATACTATTCCTCTCACCCTTCTTTTGGTAGATTACGAACCTGGGTGGCCACGATGGAAAATCTGGATATATTCACATAGTAAGGAAGCAGGAACAACAACTTTCTGACCTTTGAAAATAATGTCATCTTCCATCAACATCTCATCTCTGTAAGGAAAATAAGCTTGTACTTCAGGCGGTACACTGGATTGCTTCAACAGCCATCCTACCTGGATGTAGTGGTTGAGCTTTTGCAAAACAGGATCAGTCTTTGTATAATCTCTCAGCTCATCGAGTCTTGTGGTTGAAAAGTTGCACACTCCCATGACATCAAAGTTAAAATTTTCTGCATCAGGCTGTTCCGTTGTATTTCTGGGCGATCTGGATAAGGTATCAGCCAGATAAAGAAGTTTGCCTTTTGTATAGACCATTTTGAAGTTGTATGTTTGCAATTTGAGCATAGTTACTTTTAATCTTGCTGGAGTGGAATGCATAGGCATCTTTAAAATAGTAACTAGAGATTGATGATCAGTTTCAATCTGGATATCTTGACCGTAAATGTAATCATGAAACTTGGAACGTGCAAACACGATTGCCATACGTTCCTTCTCAATTTGAGCATATTGCATTTCAATTTCTGTAAAAGTTCTAGATATAGACTACTGGCCTGCCCTCTTGAATATCTGCGCCAAGGCCAAACTTTGAAGCATCACAGGAAAGAGCAACTGGTCTGTTGACATCATAAATCCTTAGTGTAGGTGGAGTGGCAATTTTCTGCTTAAGATCATCAAATGCTCACTGATGCTGGTGTAGCCACGACTGTATGACATTTTTGTGCATCTCCTCTCTTAAAGGTGCTGTCAGTTCACTAAAATCTAGTATGAGCTTGCACAAATAGTTAACGATACTAAGAAAATGCTGTAAAGCTTGAACATTATCTGGAGTGGGCATGTCAAGAATAGCTGCTTGCTTAGATTGGTCTGGTCGTAACCCAGAACTAGTAAGCAAATGACCTACATATGTGACTTCTGGTAATTTGAATTTGCACTCTAAAGCTTCAAGTTCACTTCATGTGCTCTGTCATGCTCTACTTCACTATTGCCTCTGATCAATAAATCATTTGCTATTATGGCACAGGGGTAGCCTGAAAAAATCTGTCCCATTGCACGCTGAAAGATTTCACTTGCAGAATGTATACCAAATGGAATCCTGAGAAATCTACATCTTCCAAATGGGATACTGAGTGTAGTCAGTAGTGAAGATTTGCAATCAAGCAGTAGTTGCCAAAATGAACTCTCTGCATTCAAGACGGAAAATGCAGTGGCATTTGGTGTCAGGGCTGTGACTTCCTGGACTGTACACATGGGATGATGTCTGTTCAATCCCCCTATTCAAGTCTCTTGGGTCGATGCATATTCTGATCTTGTGTGAGCCTTTTTTGAGTTGCTACCATAGACAACACCCATTCAGTTAGTTCTGTGACTGGATAAATCGCACCTTGTTGCACCGTTTTATCTAACTGAGCTTCAGCTCTGCTCTGCATAGCTATTGGAACACTTCTTGGTAGTCTGACCACTAGACTGACCTGTGGGTCTAACTTCATGGAATACACAACTGGAAGCTTGTCTAGCTCGTCATTGAATAGCAGCATATTCTGAGAGCCTGCTGAAACCGTACTCTTCTCACTTGCAAGCATACTTGTGTGCCTTTCTGTAACTTCATGACTCCGACAAATCAC
This sequence comes from Protopterus annectens, assembly GCF_019279795.1. Classification (NCBI taxonomy): domain Eukaryota; kingdom Metazoa; phylum Chordata; order Ceratodontiformes; family Protopteridae; genus Protopterus; species Protopterus annectens. Next base: position 1,728,718,847 of record NC_056735.1, read on the forward strand.
ACTAGCCTTGCTCAAAGTTAAGTCTCTGTCACGCAGCAAAATCTTTCTCACAGCAGCACTGTTAATACCACACACAAGCCTGTCCTTTTTATTAGCTTATCTTTTAAGTCACCAAACTTATGTTTTAGCTTTTTCTCAAGTCAGTAATGTAGGCTGCAAATATTTCTCCTAGCCTTTGGTCACTTGTATAAAACAAATGCCTCTCTAATTTAACATTGGTCTGTGGGTTGCACATTTCTCTAAATTTATCCTGCAAACACTCAGGATCTTCCCTTGATTCAGCCTGGATAACAATATGGCAATTTTCACATGTAATTCTGCGGTGGTGCAGCAGTAGTGTTGTTGCCTCACAGCAAGAGGTTCTCCCGTTCGATTCTCGGCTGGAGTGCAGGGAGTGCATTCTGTGTGGAGTCTGCATGTCCTCCCCGCGGTTGGGTGGGCATTCAAAGATGTGTAAAAGGTTGGACGTCGAGCTGGCATATCGGCATTTGTGAAAATCTACTACCAATCATTAGCGGACCGGAGTTCCGCTGTGGCAACCTCTAACCGGGAAAAGACGAAAGACAACAACAACACTGCTGGTGCATACAGAAATGAATGCTCTGTATCAGTGGCCTCTGACCCTGCTAGCTTTAGCAAAATTAATGCCCTGGTGCGTGCATCTTTATCTGAGTAAGCTACTTGTATGAAACTATCATTTTCTTGCGCAAATGTCCTCCATTTCTCTGTAATAATCTGATCAAATACAGATTTCTGGTCTGCGAATTACATCTGCCATATTAACGCATCAGAAAATGTTTTGCAAGTATGCACGAGCACACACACAAATTTTATGTATAGATGGGAAACAGAAAATTTACCCAGAACTGACCTCTGTCTACTAATGGACAAATGGATCTTCTAAGTGCTTTATCCCATGCATGGGTCCCCACAAATTATCTATGGGATGATTCCAGTTATTCTCATTAGGGGAAATGTATTATTTTTGATCACGGGATGGGTAAGGCAAGTCTATAACCAAATGAAATAGGTTATTTCAAGCACAAAAATGGAACTTGGCTAGGCTTAAAATGGCACGCAAGGCCAGATAGCCTAGTACATACTTATGAGCCTATGCAGTGTACTCCAATTTTAGGGGGATGGCCCAAAGAAATGTTTGTGTAGTACTCCAGGTTACATATTACTCACATTCACAGCGAGAATAAGAAAAATGCATTGCAGCCGTTCTAGCAGTAATATATGGCCTTCTATGCATTTGTTTTTGTAATGTGAACACATTCGACCTATACTGCCATTTTCAAAGTACTATAATTTGTCATCTTACAGTATAAATTACTGTAGAATGGAGGAGCACACCTAGCATACTCTCATGTTCTACAGGCCAGACTGACTGTGTAACAGTCTAGAATTTTTTTGAATAGGTGCGTGTAGCTGCACTTTATTACTTGCTTTCCAAATTTTGGGAGTGCCTTGTCTTTGAGATTCTTAAATCTTTTAATAGATGTTTTGCAGTTTTTAGGGAATATCTTTGCATGCAGAAGTACTGTGTGATTAGAGACTGTTTAAAATGTTTTAGTACTGTGTTTACCATGTGGGAGCTGTTGCTTGTGTTAGACATGAAAAGTAGAGCTTGAACTTTCCTCTGCTGGAATTCACAGTGCTGCTGTGCAGAGTACTTTATCTGCTAGTACTAATTACTTGGCAAATGGTATTTCCATTTGCTTACCTCCATTACCTGGTGCTGACTAAATACTGTGACTAGTTACATTCTATCACTACTGCACTGTCCATTTTCTTATGCCACTGAAGTGGAGGTCAGCACACTGCCATTAGCTAAATAATTTTTTCATATCTTAACAGATATGAAAGATTAAGTACCTCTAAGTACCTCTAGAGGACTGGAAGTGTGGGTCTGCAGCATATATCTCAACTGTACTGCTTTTGGTAGTACATAACTATTTTCAGCCTGACTGAAAAGGCTGCAGTGAAGTAAAGATGGCCCCTTTGCAGCTTTTCCTTTTAATGGCTAGCATTTGTTCATAATCCTCAGGCAGTTGGTCAGATAAGAAAGGTGACCAGTAGTATGCTACTTAGAGCAAAGCCAATAAGTGGGAGGTTAGTAGCCAGTGGATGGTAATTATTGTATGTATTAGTTGTACAGAGTTAATTACTTTTTTTTTTTTTTTACAACTACAAAGAAAAAACATACTTTGATTTTAAGAAAATAGAAAGTTTCCAGCCTCCATGCCACTCACTCTTGGGTCCCCTGCATCAAGATGGTTTATAACTAAGTGCTGACATGAGAGTACTGCTGCCAGTGCATGTGGCCAGTCTGCTGGTGTTCGCCGGAGTGAGGAAGAACAAAAGTCAAGCCGTCAGATCAGATTTCGGTCTTAATTGCATTGTGCCTGTAAATAGGGTACTAGGGAAGAGTTGAGATGTGCATTTTTTTTCTTTCCAGGTTAATTTCTTCTGTGTTTCAGGCTGATCAGTTATCTAAGGTATATGATTTCTTAATGATAGCTTTAAATTGCATCGAAGCTCACCTTTTTTTTGGGGTGAGTAGCCTGGCCTTCCCTGCAAGGGTTGTGTGTCCCAATTTGTGATTTGTCATGCCACTTACAGAAAAACATTTCCAACAGCTGTATAAAACATACCTTTCAGCTGAATCTGATTTTACAGAATATTTCTGCTGTTGCCTCTTATTTTTGGCCAGTTCCTGGTAAAATGTGTTTTTTTGGCAAATCATCGAGGGCTGCAGACACTGAATAATGACATACATTAAAATTTAACATGCAGACTTCAGATCCTTCAGAAAACACATGCTAATTCAAAACTTGTTCATGTAGCAGACTTATTAGCTTGGGGCAGTCTTGACACTGTGACAGTTTCCTTCATTTCTTCTTACACTGCCAGCTGTTAATGTTTCCATGTCATATGCTTTACTTATTTTAACAAATGGAAAAAGTCCAAGTGCTGTGTGAACAGATGATTGGTTTATATTGCCTTTAAAGTGCTCTGCTATTTTCTGGATCTTCCATGAAGAAAAAAAAAAGGAATTGGCTTACGAGTTAAAAGTAAACTTAAAGTTCCTAGAGCTCTTGCTTCCCGTAAACATAGAATTGTGTTGTGCTCTACCTTACAGAAGTATTATGTTCAATGAGTTGCACAGGGAATTCTGGGATGGAATGCATTTCTTTCCCTGGTGTTCTAGACTGGAATTACAGCATTAAGATATGAAGTAAATTACTGGCTTGCGACATAGTGGGGTACACTATTTTAAAAGTTTCTACCATCAAAACATGCATCACTGCATGTAAGTCATAAATCTCTATACATACATTTCTGGATGGCGCAGTAATAAATTATGAAATCCTGCAAACAAACCTGATTTTTCTCTGAAGGTTTATGCCCCTTCTGACTTCCAGCTGAAGAAAAGCCCCTTGTTATACCTCACCACTGTAACTTCCAGCTCACATGTATGTATGAAAAATGGCAAACTCTGTTCTTGTGTTGTCCAGAACTGTCTTCATGGCTGCAGCATGGAAGCAGCAAGGTCATAAGTGTTTGGCTGAATTTCAGAGCGTTTCTGAGAAATAGACAATTGTACACATTCAGCAGTACAGCTATTATTACATGATTAATGGAGATGCCTTAAATCTGTGATCCACAGAATGTGTATGTGCAGATTTATATGTGTGCACCTGTCTAGCTTTTCCTCATGGGGCTGAGCTGAAGAAAAGTTGTTTCTGGGCTTTTCATGGGTTCATTTGTTTGTACTAGGCTAATGACCACAAGGGCCTTTTAAGCCTAGCATGCATCCCAAATCTCTAAGTTCTGATACCCTTGATAAGTGTAAGCAGGAGCTTGGGAGGTGAAACATTTACAAGCAGAGGCCTGGGAGATGAACCATTTACAGGCTGCCTGTGTCCAAGACATAGTTGCCACACCTGCTTGCTTACTTGTTTTCATCATATGATTTCTCAGTTTGGTGAAAGTAATTTTGATTTTTCTTGTTTATGGTGTGAAGTAGCCAAATCTGGAAAAAGGGGAGCTGGCAGAGAAATTATCTTCATATGCCAGTCATTGCATTTCTTGCATCATTTTGCCACTTTTTTAAACTTATGTTTCTGAGTGGCGGTATTCCGCAATCTCACTGGAAGTAGGAGGAGTCATGGTATTGGATATGAAAATTTCATTTTGATTACCAGTTCAAGTTTTTGGCCAGAAATCATAGCTGTAAATGAATCTGGGACAAAGCCAGAAATAAGGGACAGTCAGGGACACTTTTAAATGAGTAGTATTAACTTGAGACCTTGACAGAATAAGAGACAATACATTAATGTACATTTTCTGAAGTAAAAGAGGTCTATAACTCTAAGTGTAATTCACTACCTGTTCTCCAAAAGTCTCCAGTTTCAGGAGGGAGTACAAGTATCAGTGAGTCAGAATCAGGGACATCTGTGATGCCCGTGCCCTGGCCCAGCAATCAAGGAGCCTCAATCCTCACCACTAACACCAGAGAGGGAGTCTCCTATATGATGAAAGGATAAAAAATACACACAGTAAAGTGCAATTTCCTTTAAGAGCACACAGAGATCAGTCAGTCCGGGGCTGGTCGCTCCCTTGCTCTCCAGGTCCCCAGTAAGACTCCCTACTGGCACAGGGTTCAGATCTCAGCCTAGTGGGCAAGTTAAAACCTCTAGCACCCACTCTGTCCAGCCAGTGCTTCATGACCCTGCCCAAGTAGCTGACACACGCACACTTTGCGAAGAGTTTATACAGCCACGCAGACACTCCTGGGGAAGGCTGACACAGGTTTTCCAGCTGTGCCCCTTTTTCCCAGACTATACAATAGTACCAGCTGCCACCACCCACTAATAATTATCAGCTACTCAATGGCCCTTAAGAGTGTCTAATTATTACTGTGGAATATTATCCAATTGGTAAGTGTGACTAATCAGTCAAGGCTTATTTGGAGTGACGTGGACAGTAAACTCTATAAATATGCAATGTACTCTAAAGCTTATCTTATCCCTGCACAAGCCAGCCACAGTTAAAAGCGTTTAAAATATTTAATAATAATATAATTAAAACCACAAGTGAGAAATACCTCACTAAAAGAATCACAGGCATGAAGCAGATGCCCTATGCTGACAGTCTTAAAAACTCCAGCTATACTCTGTCACATATAGTCTACTCAGAGGCGATCTTTGCATAACATACAAGGCCATGTCAAACCCAAAACTGTTGGACAAGCTACACTTAAAGAAATCCCAATCCCTCAGTGCCACACGCTCCAGGGATCTAAACCTTATCACAATAAACAAAACATGTTGGAGGGATAGGTTCCTGACCCAGAGACTCACCAGACTCTGGAATAGACTGCCCATGCATGTCAAGCAGAGCGCCTCTTTGGCTCTTTTCAAAAGGAACCTTGACGATTGGATGGGAGAAAGGAAATTTACCCCGGGATTACGTCAGTCGCCCTGCTAGACAGGGGTCCAGGGAAGTAAATGGTGTGGGAAGAAATAGCCAGGGAATTGTTATGGCTAGGCTAGTATAGGCCCTAGGACCAATTAGCCAAGTACCAACCTATGAACCTAAGACAATACTTTCTACTACACACAGTGCAAGTCAGAGAGTTCAGAGTTCACACAGAAATACTTAAAATAAATCAGTAGTACAGTTCTGACATCACAGAAAAACACTTAGTCTAATCTTTCTCGTTCCTAACTATTTCTAAAAGAAAACTCAAATCTAAGACAAACTTGTGTAATGGCAAGACAGTGCTGTGAATTGGATGATCAAGACAAAAATGCTTAATGCCTTCTGATTCTCTCTATTTAAATTGAAATCACAGTTCTGATCAACATTACATCATTTTTTTACACTTTCCTGGTGTTCCCATGCTAACAGGTACTACATTCTTGTTATCTTGCACCTGCAGGAAACTACAGGCATAAAAGACATTTCACATGTAAACTCTAGTAATTATCCCTTAAGTTAAAACAGTAAGCAGGATGCCTTCATCTAGCCCGTCCGGAGCCGAATTGTAAACATCAAAGACAGTCATAAAATAATTTGAATTTCAAAGGACAAACAAGAAATGCTTGTGTTAGCTTTCTTTACAGCAGCGAGCAATGTTGTTACATTGTTTTAAGTTCACATTTCACAGCATATTCTTTCATATAAGAAAACAAGTCTGTAGTTCAACATTCACATTTACAAATGATAGAATTATCAGTTCACATTTCACAGCATATTCTTTCATATAAGAAAACAAGTCTGTAGTTCAACATTCATATTTACAAATGATAGAATTATCTGCACAGCCCAGTCTTCACAACATCCTTGAGACTCTGGGACATTGAGAGGTATAAGCCAGATATAAATACATTTCAGTAACCTTTGTCCAGTTTTTCAATGTCTGCAGGTTGAGCGGTATAGCCTACCTAAAGAATTGTGACAGTCCTGAACTTTGAGAATAGGATGTTTCACTTGCATACTTAAACAGGTTATACTAGTTTAGCCCACATCCTGCATAACGTTATCTTTTTTATGTTATGTTACGCTTGGAAACTACTTTCTTGTGCTTCCATTTTTGATTGTTTTACTGGTGGTATAGTTTTGATATTTTGCCATTGAATGTTTGCATATGTAGAATAAGTAATGTGGGGCATCATGAACACTGTTAAACTTTATTCCCCATCATGGTTCTCTTGGCCTTTATTTCCCTTTATTTGCCTTATTGCAGGTGTTACTGATGCCTTCATTCCAGATAGCTGTTTTTTAAGCTTTACGGGATGTAAGAATGTTTTCTTCTGTGGTAGTGCATTAGCTACTAAAACATGAGGATTGAAACATAAATGAGGGCTTTATATACTGTTACCTTCTAGTAGTTTGGAGTCTGAAGTGCTTTAGCGAGGTCATAAAATTACCTTCCTGTTAAATTTGTAGTGTTGTGCAGTACATCTTAGAAACTGGTTATTGAGAGAGTGTGCCCAGATCATGCAAGTCACAGCACAGCACAACACTAATTTTAATTGGTGAGCAGTAAAATATGGCAGACTGTTCTTAAGGGGTAATCCAGAAGTCAAGTGCAATGTACCTTGAATGAACTGTGTAGTTATCTCAAATTAACCAAAGTTAATATTTATGCAGACATACGACTATGAAGATGGATTAAAGATATATGGTCTGTTGATTTTCACCCAAGTGTTTCATTTAGCCTCTGTGTAGCTGACCCAAACATTTTTTCACTTTGGCTAGGCTTGTAAAGGCTCCAGGGCCATTAGCCTAGTACACGCATATGAACCTATGAATTTGTTCCAAGTAATTTGACTCTCTCCCTGCATTGATCTCCACCATACTGCTACTTCTTGTGCATTCAAAAATGTGTACCACTTTCTTGAAATATTTGCCATGGTCAGTCTTGAATCATCAGTCTGTGCTAGTACAATGGGTTTTTGGATTTTTGTATTTTTGTACCAGGCAATGATGATTGAAATCTGTTCTATTTTACTAGGGTTTTTGAAAAAATCATTCAACCGCATTTCAACCGTAATAGTGCAAAATCTCTTTTCTTTGCTGTTATTAAAATAATTTGCCTTCTTGTCATTTCAGGAATATGAAAGAATTTCAATTGTTCTTCAAGACTACCAGAAGAAAAAGAATGTGAGTGTTGCTGTATGTTTCTGTCAGTCTGATAGTTGTCATCAAATTAAGTTTTTGTTGTGCCTTCTTTCTAAAAGATTAGGAATTAAAAACAATTATTTTTTTAATCCATCTTCATAAAGGATTTTTAGCAATTTTAATGGACTAATTTTCTTTTTATGTTCATCTGTCCTTCGTTATCTGATTTTTTCGTAACGCTATCATCTTTTAGACATCTATGGACAGCACTATATTCGCACTAATTTGGGCTCTTATCTTAAAGATATATGCATGTAAACTTCAGTGTCTGTCTTGTGCCATTTTTAAGCCTTACAGCTTCCGAATTTTAGGTTACTCTATACCATTTTTGTGCCATAGTTAGTTCATTAGTCCCTTCATCTAGCTTCAGATCTGCAAGTGAATTTGTAGTAATTGTTAGGTTTGCAGATTATTCAGCTTTTATTTGTTCACTTTTGTGAGCTTGAAAAATAATTGACATATGAATATTGTAAGTAGGCAGCACAGTAAAATTTTCATCTAGTAGCCAGACCCTGTTGCGCTAAGAGATAAAGCCCTGACGACACATATTCAACTAACCGCAATGTGGTGTGGAAGGACTGGGAGGGGGGAAGATGAAAATGAGCAGCTGTTCTGCTTCCTCCATCCTAAGGAGAGGGAGGCAGCTTGTCTTGGTGCGTTGGTGACTCCTGCATGAATGTTGGTGCATTGCCGCAGCATGAAGAGTCTAGTGTGCTAGCTGTGCAAGTGTGTGCTGCTTTGTCAGGAGGGTGCACACCCTTAAGCCCTCATGCATCTTCAGAGACAGCTGTATCAGAACTTGCAGGCTGCAGTGGATGTTAGAATAAGAGAATCAGCAGAACCTGCAGACTGAGCTTCTCTCTAACTCCAGCCCCTCACTTCCATTAGGGAACAAATGGGCTGGTGGGCTCTCACCCCGATGGAAGAACAGATATGGACAGTTGAGTACAGGAATGGGATGCATTGAAAAAAATGCATGCAGACACGCACGTACACACACGCATATATTTTATGGTGTGTTTACTTTGCCTTACTGCTACCCATGTCTCTGGAACTTGCTGGTAGTTTCAGAAGTTTACTTGTTTAGTATTATTAGATTTGATTTGTTGACTGGGCAAATAGACCCTTTTCAGTTCGTAGAGTAGTACTGTAATTATAATTTTGAAGCAACACCCACCTCCAGTATTGATTAAAGTCGACAATAAACTTTAATTATGGAAAATAGGAAGTGTATTAATAAAAATTGACAACCACTAAGCACTGAATTATTTGTAAATCACACATTTTTCAAATATTATGTAAATATAAATTCAAACATACAGATAGTTATAAAAATCACTTGTTTTGTGTTTTTATAATAAACTTTTGCTGTCTTAAGCTAAAAGATATGAAGCAGTAATTTCAGTTTACAGTAGAACATAAATTTAATAAAGTAAGCTATAGTGATAAAGGTACACGAACCAAGTTAAAGAATAAGTAAAGACTAAGAGAAACTAGAGAACAGGGGATAACTGTGAGTTAAATAGTATGAGTAGCATTTTTTAAATGGAATAGTAACACAATTTTCAAAATGGTGTAGAGTGTAATTGCTATATTCATTTATGAGATTATTTCTTACAAGAATAAGGATGGGAACATGCCATTTGCTCATTTTCTGATGCCAGTGCAGTGAAAAAGGGTTTCTGTAATGTATTGTATTGGTTTGCTCCCAAGGTTGGTGGTTGGTACTTTTAGACGCATTTTTGATATCTGGAGGTGATTCCAGTTCACTGAAACAACTTTGCTAAAACTTTTTCCTCCTATAATCTCTGTGAAGAGTGATCTGTGTTACTGCATAGGTCATAAACTGAAATTTTTATCTTTGAAATGTTTTTGAGTAGGCAGTGTGTATTGTGTAGATGATTGAAGATAAGGTAATACTGATGTTTGAAAATGCAGGAACAGAACCATTTGGCATTTATTAGTGTTTAACAGAGGTGTTCAAACTGAGAAGCAATAGATACAAATGTACACATTTTGTTAGTGTTGATTTAACTTAATATCTGAAGTAGGTACTTCATTTGTCAGCAACCTTTGGGTCTTGGATCCGAACTCGGATCCGAGCCGGCAACTTATACATAGCTTAGAGATCCGAGCTCCTAACTCCTCCCCTTACCCATAACCCCCTGCCAACCCTGACTGACCTCAGATCTAGTTTGCCGCTCTTGCGTACGCTTCTAGATTCCTGAGCTCCTGGCATGTGGTAGTTAAGTGACAGTTTTTTGTTTAAAAAAATACTTTTTTTTCTTACTTATTATTTGTAGTTAACTGTTTGTGTGTGGTTAGGTTCCCTTTTTAGTGTAATTCCTCCCCCTCCTTTGCTGGTGCGTAGTGTGTGTGTGGACTGTTTTGTGTTGGGGCCTGGTCTGTGTGAGGTAGTTTAGTTTTAAATCCTTTCTTTTTGTTGTTTAAAACAAAAAAAAAGAAAGAAAAACTATGTCGGAGGCCCCAAAGCCTATTTTCTCAAAGTGCACCGAGTGTGGCCATAAGCTTTCACCGGCGGATGGCCACACTCTGTGTGTTCAGTGCCTTGGGGTTGAACACCTCTCCTCTGGGTGTTCTATTTGTGCAGGGTTCAACCCCAGGGCACTGAAAGACCGTAGGTCGAAGCTGATCCTGGCGGGACTTTTGCCCCCGGATCCGGCTTCGGCCTCTGGTACTCCCGTGGCGCCACCCCAGTCCTCGGTGGCAGCCACTCCTGCCTCTCTCCCCCCGGCCGGGACTCAAACTCCCACTAAAGCGCTGGAGGAGAGGGAGGCCAGGAGGGAGAAAAGGAGGGAGAAGCACCACAAACGACGGGCCGAGGCCTCCGCTTCGGCCCCCCCCCCCCAGCTAAGCGGGCTTCTCCCTCCACGGCTTCTAGGTCTCCTCCTCCTCGGCTCCGATCCCCCTGCTTTTCTTCGGGACCTGAGGAAGAGGAGACCCGATCTCCGTCTAGGTCATCGAGGCGGCACTCCCGGCCCGCCTTGGTGGCCTCTTCGAGATCTACCTACAGCCTTTTGGATGCGGACTTGGACCGGATGATGCGAAGGTTCATCCAGGCCCAGCTGCAGATGGGAGTTCTCATGCCCCCCCCCCCTTTGGGGGAGAGCTCATCACCTTTTTTTGCCCCGATAGCTCCTTTTCCGACCCGCTTTTCGGGTTCGGAGCGTACGGAGCCGGGCAGCGTTGGAGCCGGGGGTGGGTCGGCGCCGACAGTACTGGGTACTTCGGATCCAACTCTGCCCTCGAGTCTGTCTGGTCCGAGCTCTCGGAGCCGTGGGCCGAGCTTCGGATCCGTGGGATTCTGTGTGCCTTCGGCTCCGTCTGGGTCGGTGCACACGGGTCCTTCGGATCCGATGGTCTTGGCTCCGGTTCCGATCCCTCCATCGGATCAGAGTGGGAGTCTACTTTCGCATCCCAGAGAGAGCGACTACCCCTCGGCCTTCGATGCAGTGGAGAGGGCTCTGTTGAGGGCACCCGGACCCCCGGCCCTTGCTTCGGCTCCACCCCGCACTCTCTCTCGGCTGAGTCAGGCTTCCATCACCCGGCCTCAGGGACAGCCTGCTTCGATGTCTCCAGTCGTTGCTGGTGAGACCTCCTCGGACAGCCCCCCCGAGGATGTGCCTCATAAGCACAAGTGTAAGAGGAGACACGTGGACTCCCCCGAGTCCTTAACAGAAGACACGGACTTGGATGAAGGGGAAGGCTCCCCTAGGTCACCCCCCGAAGATGTCTTCTTTGGAGACATCATGGAATTGCTCAGGATTAGGGGGGCGTGGTCTGTCCCCAAGGCTTCCTCCGACGAGTCCGTGTTCCTGGAGGCATTCGAAGCAGGACAGTCTACCTCTTGGGTGTCCTCTCCGCCCGAACCCCTGGTGGACCTTATTACCACCAGGGCGTGGAAGGAGCCGGACACTGTGGAGCCAGTTCCCAAACACCCTGATCGAATTCTGAGCCCCCCTGCGGACAGATCCCACTGGAGCAAGGGTCCCCCCGTAGATGCCATGTTGACGGCGGCAGCCACCAAGAGGGAATTAGCTCAGGAGAGTCCCTCGGTCCATCCACCGAGCAAAGAGTCCCGCTCGATGGATCGCCTGGGGAAGCGGGTTTTTAGTTCAGCGACCTTCTCAGTAATAATAAGGATGCAGCGAGACCTTATCAAAGAGTACGCTGCTTCCCCCCCGGAGTCCATGTCGGCGGAGGACAAGCAATTCACTCGCATGGCCACTGTAAGATCGATATCTAATACCTCTATGCGGTTGTTGTCCCATGCTACAGAGGGAGCCGCTAGAGCCAGCGGAGCAGGCCTAGTCATGAGACCCCAGGCCTGGCTCCGACATTGTGACTTCGCGGAACCCTTTAAGGCATCATTTGCGAATGCCCCTTTTGATGGTTCTGCCTTATTTGGCAAGACCGTTCGCGACACTTTAGTCCAGAGCGAAAAGGACGGGAAGACGTTGTCTGCCGTCGGAATCCGCTTCTCCACACCCCAGAGGTCCTTCTCCAAGAACCAAAAGGGACAGAAGAATATGTGGTTCTGGAAATCGCAACATTCCCAGCCTGCTCCGGACAACCAGTCCTTCCGTGGCAGAGGAGGACAGGGAGGACGCTGCCCTAGAGGCAGAGGGGGCCCGAAGAATTTTGGGTTCAGAGAATCTTTCTCTGAACGACCCACGCAACAACCCTGAGGGGTTGCCCGACTGCTCCACTCTGGAGGCAGTCGGGGGGCGTTTCTCGAAGCACCTGGCAGCTTTGGGAATCCATCACATCGGATCACTGGGTGCTTCGTATCATATCCAGAGGGTACCAAATTCCCATATCTCATGTCCCCAGATCCAAAAGCCTCCCCGATGTACCACCCGATCAGAGGGAGGCAGCAGCTGCAGAGATCCAGCAGCTGCTAGAAAAAGGAGCCATCCAACCCGTCCCCCCAGACCAGCTCGGATTAGGGTTTTACTCCAGGTTCTTTCTGGTGCTAAAAAAGACAGGGGACTTAAGACCAATCCTAGATCTCTCTCTTCTGAACCTGTCGGTAACCAAAGAAAAATTCCGAATGGTCACTCTTCAATCCATTCTCCCCCTACTTCGGGAGAACGACTGGATGTGCTCTATGTGCTCTATAGACCTCAAGGATGCGTACTACCACATTCTTATGGACAGACGATCCAGGAGGTTTCTCCACTTCCGGCTAGGAGCCAGTCACTACCAATTCAGGGTCCTTCCATTTGGTCTCACCACAGCCCCCAGGGTGTTTACCAAAGTATAACAGTGATAGCGGCCCACCTGAGACTCCAGGGAATGCAGGTGTTTCCATACCTGGATGACTGGCTCCTGACCGCCCCAAGGCATCTACTTTGCTCAGCGAGGGACTACTTCCTCCAGCTGTCCCCCCAGCTGGGCATCACCATCAACATGAACAAATCCTGTTCGCTCTGGTGCATTCTTGGCCCCCCGGTCTACTTTATGCCTATCCTCCTCTGCCCCTGATGCTGAAACTCGTACAGAACGCCAGTCGGTTGGGGAGCAGGATGATCCTCATTGTCCCATTCTGGCCTCGTCAAACGTGGTTCCCCTACCTGTGGTCTCACCTGGTGAATCCGCCTTGGATTCTAGATCCCCTCCCGGATCTAATATCTCACCCGCTAGACCTCCCGATCCCGAATCTGGACAACCTCAAGCTGACAGCGTGGCTGCTCCAGTTCCACTCCTAGTCAGGACTCCTGGAATCTCTTCACTGGTTAAAGCCATTCTCGTAGCAGCACATAAACCTTCCACTAGGAAAGTCTATCATAGTAAGTGGAAGTGCTTCTCCATCTGGGCGGAGAATAATAACTTAGACCCCTTCACAGCCCCGTTACTGTCTGTCTTGGAGTTCCTTACAGGTCTCTTCCATCAGGGGGCTAGCTGCTCAACGGTCAAGGTTCAACAAGCAGCTATTTCTTATTACCATGTGGGGTATGAATCGGGCCCCTTGATTACAGCAAAATTGTGTAAGTCCTTTCTCAAGGGTACTTTCTTGCTCAGACCTCCCATCAGGGAAATTGTACCCCCTTGGGATTTAGCTCTAGTTTTGCAGGCCTTGACAGCTCCCCCTTTTGAACCAGCTGCTTCGGTCGATCTTAAGTACCTTTCTTGGAAAACGGCGTTCCTAGTCGCCATTACTTTGGCGAAAAGAGTTTCCGAGCTTCAGGCCCTTTGTGTGAAACCCCCATACTTGGCTTTTCATCAGGATAGAGTGTACCTCAGGACCAATCCTTCTTTTCTTCCCAAGGTGGCTTCAGAGGCCAATATCAATCAGTCCATTAAACTACCAGTTTTCTTCCCTAAGTATCAGAACAAGGGAGAATACAAACTTCACTCCTTAGATGTGCACAGACAACTGCACTTCTACATTCACAGAACTACTGGTCATAGGCAATCCGACCAGTTGTTCATTTCCTTTTCCAAATTTAACCTAGGTAAATCTGTCTCTAAGATCACTTTATCACGATGGATCTCAGTGTATTCTCTTGGCCTATGACACTTCTGGGAGGCCTGCACCTCAGGGAATTCGTGCGCACTCTACTCGTTCTGTATCTACCTCTGCAGCCTTTAGATCCAGAGTTCCACTGGATGATATTTGTTCTGCGGCCACTTGTGCCTCATCTCATACCTTTATCAACCATTATAAGCTGGACATTATCTCCAGAGGGAGAGCGTCCTTTGGCTCTGCAGTGTTCCGGAACATCCTTCCATGATGGCCACCCAAGATTCAGGTAGCCGGGGACTCTGTCCCAAAGGTTGCTGACAAATGAAGTACCTACTTCAGATTAAGAAGTTATGTACTCACCATCACCATAACATTCCATCTGAGTAGGTGACTTCATTTGTCTGCAACCATCCCCCCCTCCTTCCCCCTGGCCCTCAGAAATTTTCTTGTTCCTGTATGTCTTTCTATTATATCCTTTGGGATGTATTAGCCTTCGGCTTTTTTGTATACGGGCAAACTTGATCTGAGGTCAGTCAGGGTTGGCAGGGGATTATGGGTAAGGGGAGGAGCTAGGAGCTCATATCTCTAAGCTATGTATAAGTTGCCGGCTTGGATCCGAGTTCAGATACAAGACCCAAAGGTTGCAGACAAATGAAGTCACCTACTCGGATGGAACGTTATGGTGAGTACATAACTTATTACACCTTCCATTACTATGTCCAGACTCTCAATTTGGCAGTTAGTGCAGATGATTAAGGCTACAAGCTTCCAGTGAGCTTAATACTTTAGACTGTGGTTTGATTCCTTCAGTCTCGATTTGTTTACTCTGTGAATCTAAGATTCACTTAACATTGTGCCCTGGCTTCCACTGAAAATGAGCCTCAACTTACCTGGTCATCCCAGTTAACAAAACAAACTACCTACTCCTCCGTCCGTCCCAGTGTTATTGCCCTTTCCCCATTCGGATATTTATTTGCTGGCTGTACCGCCACATCAGTGTACACATACAGATTTTTGATGTGCATTGCTTTCCTTTCTCGTGGTATGAGCTTTCTAAGAGCAGATGTCTCTTTTGCCTTTTGAAATTAGACTTAATGCATTGGATCCATTGTAAGGAAACCCATTGAGTTTGGAGTTTGCTTTCCTGTCAGTAAACCTAACACTGTGAGGGTATGGGTACTGAATCCATCTATAGCTTTGTATACAGTGGTTCTTGTGTCTGCCTATTATGTGACCCTGTGGCATCGATCTACCATGTCCTCCACCTTAAAGACAACTGCTTCAGTGATCATTTTAACTGTGACTCCTCTTCATTCTGGTCCTGCCTAGATAACCAGATCTTTGGCAGCCCTGATTTTCCATGGTGGTATCTTAGTCTTTGCCAAATGCCAACACATCTTCCACTGTATCTGTGGATGTAATGGGGATGCTCTTTAGCACAGAGTTCTAAGCTCTTTCACCCATTAAACGGAATTACATTACATAGTGCAGAATGATTGTAAAGATAGGGGAGTTGACAAACTCCTCCTCCTCAGAGTCAACTTGTATTATCTTTTCAGGAATACTTGTGCTACATACTGAGGAGAAAGTTCACCGAGTTCTACAGTCTCTGTACCAGAGGACATTCCTTTGATCAACTCTTTCAAGAGAAGACAGTATCTAGAATCCAGAAGGCATATAGTGCTCTAAATTATTCTTAAATGGTGCCACCAGCTTCTTGGAAAGTAAGCGGGAACTTTTGACCATGCTTTTTGTTCTGCTGTTGAACACCTCAAATTTGACACCACTATGACAGCAGAATTTTTTAAATGCAGCCTTAAAGTGATCCAAGTTCACCTAGTCATGTGAGAAGCATGTATGTTTTGCATTATCTTAGTCAGTCAGCTTTTTCTCATCTACTTACTGTATATTTGAATTATTCGATGCGCTACAGAAAGCAAAGGAAAGGATCCCCATAAGGCCCTGGTAGCTGCAGGTTCTCAGACTAGCTTCCTACATAGTGTTGATTTCATATCTGTAGAACATATTTTTAGGATGCAGCATTAAAAAAAAAAAAAGAAACCTATGGCAGGCCTTGCAGTAATGCACATCATGCCTAAACAGTGTGAGAAAGACCATGACAATAATCCCAGTACCATCCAAGAACCAATAATGTGGTATTTGTCCTAGTGGGCCATTCTAAGTCTAGTTAAATTCCCCATCCAGGAGGTAAGAGTTAAACTGTGTACTTTGTGTCTATGAGGTACAAACATTGACGATTATGCCAACCTCAACCTCCCCTGTGTAGGAGTCAGGGAAACCTGATGGGTATTGTAAGAATGTGTCTCATCTCCACTGATATTTAGGTCTTTATAAAGTATGTTTCCCACATAAATAGTACCAGGAGGACATTGTTGCAGCAGACTGTAGTAGCTGTACAAGCCATGTCCATGTCAGATACTACTGATAAAATAAGTTGCTCTACACAGCTGAAAAGGTAGTGAAATATGTTACTAGATGTTCTTTAACTGCAACTGATGCAGCTGTAAGTTTGCCAGCTATAGCTTTAACCATAAGAAAGTATGCTAGGGCTAGACACATCCTGAAAAAAGTCTGAATGATGCACCAACCAATCAAGGCATTTTTTTATTCTACACATTATCCCTCTGATTTACAGGGAAAAGGGGCTAAATTAAAGATTTCATGAAGAACTTTTCCAACCATCTCCCTTTAGGGGCCCAAAAGATGCATGTTTTTTTCACAACAAAAAAGCTTTACCTGATGCAAGCCAAGGCTTTTTGCAAATAAGAAATGGTGTAAAGCTCCAACTTGTGTACTTCAGTTAGTCTGTGGAATGGCAAGTTCATTTCTTATTTTCAGTGTTAAAGGGCTGTTGCATAGCTCATTGTTGGACATGATATTCATGTTAATACAATCAATGACCGTGTAGTATGCGGTTAAATAAGAGAAGAGTACAGAGCACACCATGAAGAATGACTTGCAAGTGGCCTGACAGAGGTTTTGATAAACCATTCAGTGGCTCGTGGGGTGGCGGTGTTCTCAGCAAGAGTAGAAAAACACTGCTCTTGACTGTGATTTCATTGAAAGGTGAAAAGAATGCTTTTAGGATCTCATGCCTTCTTTGAGGAGGCAGTACCAGAAGGATTTAATGGGTTTAGGTATATTTCCATAGATCATGACATAGCTATGTCAAGAATCTAGATGGCAACACCCAGATCTGCTCTGATTTACAGCACAAAGGCACAAAAATTACAGAACCAACTGATATTGCCAACATCCTGGCAGATTGGTTCAGTGCTAACTTTAACCCCCTCTCACCCCCTAAAGGGCCCATATCTATACCGAAAGAAAGCAGAGTCCCTGTAATCACAACTACGCAGGTAAAAGCTGCGCTCTAAAGCCAAAAACACAGCATCCATGGGACCGGACAACATCCCAGGCTGCATTTTACATGAACTTCAGAACGAACTGGCTCCCCACTTAAGCACCATGTTCAATAATAGCCTCGCATCAGGCTTTGTGCCCACTGAATGGCACACAGCAACAGTTATCCCACTCCACAAAGGGGGAGCCACCACTGATCCTGAGAACTATCGACCTATTAGCCTGACGAGCCTGGTCTGCAAGGCCATGGAATGTATCATCATGGAACTCATAAACAAAGACATTGGTAACCTCCAAACTCTGGATCCCACCCAGTTCGGGTTTGTGAAAGGCAGATCATGCCTCCTGAACCTGATCGACTTCTTTGAGGCAGTCACCAAAGCCGTGGATGAGGGTAAGGTGGTTCACACAGCCTATCTTGACCTCGCCAAGGCTTTCAACACCATCCCCCATTCTGGAAATATAGCTAAACTCACTAAACTAGGTATAAATCCCTATATCACAAGATGAGTTGCCAACTGGCTCACTGACAGAACCCACACTGTAAAAGTTGCAGACTCCAAATCTGACCTCAAAGCAGTGACAAGTGAAGTACCACAGTGTTCCATCCTGGGACCTCTCCTGTTTGGTATCTACTTCTCTGAAGTACAGGCTAACAATGAAAGCCTCTGGCTAACAAAGTTCGCAGATGACTGCAAACTAGGAGCCATAGTCAAGTCCCCAAATGATGTGGACATTCTACAGAAGGGCCTCACTGAGCCAGATGCCTGGTGTCAGAGCCATGGCCTCAATCTCAATGTCAAAAAGTGCATTGTCATCCCCTTTGGTAAAAACTCTGTACCCATGAACTACAACATAGGCAGCAATCTACTTAACACCGAATGCGTGATGAGACCTTGGGACCCAGGTGGGCAGTAGTCTCTCCTTTGATAGTCACATCATCACAGTAGTCAGGAAGTCCTATGTGACACACCTCATCATAAAAGGGTTCTCATCCAGGAAAAAGAGGTCCTTGTTCCCCTCTACTCGTCACTCATTAGACCCATTATAGAGTACAACGCCCCTTTTGGAATATACCTCACAAGACATCTGCAGCAGCTGGAAAGGCCACAGAAGTACCTCACAAAGAGGATTACTGGCCTCAAACAAATGCCCTACACTGACTGCCTCAAAAAAACTCCAGCTTTACTCCGTAGCATATCGCCTACTCCGAGGTGATCTCTGCCTAACATATAAAGCTATGTCAAACCCAGAGCTGTTGGACATGCTACACCTAAAGAAATCCCAATCCCACCAAGCTACACGCTCCAGGGACCTAAACCTTGTCACCACAATAAACGGGACACGCTGGAGGGATAGATTCCTGTCCCAGAGACTTCCTGTACTCTGAAACAAGCTACCCATCTATGTCAAGCAAAGTTCTTCATTAGCATTCTTCAAGAAAAATCTTTGAGTGGATGGGAAATAGGAAATACACCCCGGGGATCACTTCTGTGTCACTGCTCGACAGTGGCACAGGAAAATAACTTTCTTGGGTGGCGTAAGCCTTGGAACCTTGCTGGCTAGGCTTACGTAGGCCCTTAGACCGATAGCCTAGTACCTACCTATGAACCTATCAGATTATGGTAGCAGTTAGGTCTGATGTGTCAATACTGTGAAAGTGGAAATGCTGATGGGTCCAAATATCATTTGGATTCTGTGGCTAACTTGCCATTTTATTGCTGGTTGGGCGATGGTGACATTGTCTTATACTAGCAGACTGGAGTGCCAGATCTCATTTTCAAAAAAATGGGAAGGGAAGGTCTGATCCAGTTATTTATGCACTAGCATTAATGTAAAGCTGTGTGGGGTATTTTAGTGTGTTCTGATGGCCACACTTAAGGCAATAAAGTATGGGCTCTTAATTTATAAATTATAGTAAAGTATAATGAAAATCATTACTGGTTAAAGAATGTTTTTTTACCTTGCAAGCAAAGCAGTGCAGTGTGTATAAATCATATAAAGGTATAATGTTCATACAGCAAAGCAAGGCTTGTATAATGTATTTAATGTAGACAAAATTAAAAAAAAAAAAAAAAGCCACGTGATGCAAACAGTACACATCATCTTCAACTGTAGCATTTTAAACTGCTGCAGCATGCTGCAGACGCATTTCTATCCAGCTGCCTTTGTATACTATTTTACAGGACTTCAGTGTAAAGCAGCTTTCAAGGACTGTCATGCATTTTCTGTGGATAAAAGCAGGTCTTTCATTTTTGCCATAGAAATTAGGCTCCTTTAGTTGCAATAATAATAATAATAATAATAATGATTTGCAAGGCCATGGAATGTATTATCTGAGAATCTACAGTATTCAAAACGTCATACAGCCTGACCTACAAAAGTTTAGTTTCAGTTGTAGGCCAGGTCTACATAATGTAATTTTTTTTTGAAAAGTTCACAAAGGCAGTGGATAAGAGTTCGTTCAGTTTGTACAGCATATCTGGATCTGCCAAAGTCCTTTTACACTGTACCCATGCTGGCATTGTAATTAAGCTAAAAGATTTCAAAGCAAACATATACATGGTTAGATGGAGTGCAAGATGGCTGAAAGAGAACTCACGTAATTAACATGGGTGTCACTTCAGAAAGTAAGTAGTGAAGTTCCCAACCCTCAGTGCTGGGACCTTATTTACACTTACTTTTCTGACTTCTACTATAAACCCAGGTAGAGAAGAGCATGTCCTTGGTTCATAAATAACTGGGTCATACCTTCCTGCCTAGTTATTCACTCACCTCCAGATGTTAAATCGCTACAACAATAATTAATCTTTAGAAGCCAGCGGTGTACAGAAAAAGGGTTCTTACCAAATGCAAAAAAAATGTGCAGTAAATGTCACTTATCTACAACTTACAATATAGGCAATACCCCGCTCCAAATGGACATTGTAGTGTGGGACACTGGCCGTTGGTTGGCAACTTCCTCTTCTTTGACCAAACTGTATTGGAGTAGCAGGAAGCCCTTCTATCCCAATTACTTTCTGAAGACATCCAGTCTAGGTGAGAAGAAACTATCCATCTGTATTCAGGCATAATTAGACTAGTTATAGAATACTCTGTACCTTTTGGCATGTACCTAACCAGACATATCCCAAAGGTTCCCATCTAAAAAGATTATTGGTTTAAAAACTCTTACCACCAAGACAGGATTAAAGCCCTATCTTTTGTAGGTTCCTGTGAGCCATTTTGCATTCTGTGTCATCAAAGAATATAACCTGCTAGAACTTTTGTACCTCCATAAGACAGAAACAGCACTACAAACATGTAAGCTAAAGATCACCATCAACACACAGTTAAACATGCTGGAAGGGCAGATTTATTACCCAGTGGTTACCCCACCTTTGGAACAAATTGCCTTCACATGTTAAACAGAGTGATACTTTTGTAATTTTCAAGAAGAACATGAATGATTTGGACAGGCATCCTGTGAGCCTAAGATTTGTCACTGTTCATGTGAGCATTGTGGCATCTGGTGAGTTACATGCTGCAGTGCATTTTCCTCCTTCTCACTCCTTATCTTTTTCATCTGGATTTTAATAAAAAGCTTCAGAAACGTGCTGTAGGTCATAGCCCAGTGAATCCCTTGGTGACATCATCTAAGGGATAGCACGAGGTGTGTCCTTAGACTTTCATCAGTGCATCTCTGCACATGCATAGTGATGCCTCCCTTAAAGTCACCTTTGGCTTACTGTGTGGTGATGGCACTAAGGTTAAAGTTTACTGTTTATACCCAGTGGTATAAGCATAA
Organism: Protopterus annectens; assembly: GCF_019279795.1. Lineage (NCBI taxonomy): Eukaryota > Metazoa > Chordata > Ceratodontiformes > Protopteridae > Protopterus > Protopterus annectens. The sequence continues at coordinate 1,728,740,203 of NC_056735.1, forward strand.
GAAAGGGGCTGGTTCTAATTTTTTTAAACTGAGCAGAAGCCAAAAATATTCACTGATGGAGCAAAAGTGCCATTCAACATTTGCCATTATATAGGGTAAGAAATCTCTTCATTATGTGCCTGTGTCTGTCAAGATATCCTGTTAATGCAGATGGAGAGATTTGCCTGAATTATAAGAGAAGAAGCTCAGAAGAAAAGATGTTCATCGTGCATACAGCTGCAGTCATAACAGATGGGTTATCCTGCCGTCAGGCGGGTCCTCGATCTGCCGAATTCCAAAGTCTAGGTCCGGCGTCGGTTGTCGTCGCTTCTTCCCTGACGTCAGTGCGGCAGGGGTATAAAAGAACCAGCCGACGCCATTTTCTTCAGTCTTTCTTGCCGCACGGTGCCTGAAGCAGAAGCAGTTCACAAGTGCCGGTCGGCCAGCTCCTGAGATTTACGAAAAATATTTCAGCCGAAGTCTTCTTGAAAGCTAAGTACCCCGTTGGGGAAACTTTTCTTGCCTCAGACCGATGTCAGACAAAGTTAATAATTGCATTTCATGTGGGAAGCAAATACCGCATAAGGATTTCCATTCCTTCTGCATTCCTTGCTTAGGCCCAGACCACGACGTCTCGGCCTGTCGTTTTTGTGCTAGATTCAACAAACGCACTAAGCGTCGGGCAGAGTTCGCCCAACACTATTTTGGTAAAAAGTTTAATTACATTATGTCGTCGGATACTCCGACTCCAGTTTTGAGTAAAAAACACAAAGATAAGGACCGGCATATGAGGTCTGCGACTTCTACCGACACCACGCTAAGGCCGGCTACAGGTGCTCCGGTTCTCAGCGAGGCGCCTACGCAGCCCCTGAGTACCGATGACACTTCTTTAGCGGTGTCTAATGTGCCCGAGGTCGCAGGCTCCTCGGCGCCCGCTCCGACTACAGATACCGATGCCACCCTTGGTGGGGAAACTCAGAGTTTAGACAGGCCCGCCAGCTCTCAAGGTGTCTTCAGGCCTTCCTCTTTTTCCATTAAGGCTTTCACAAAATCTAAAGCAGCCATGAAAACTAAAAGACAGGCTCCACAGAGCCCCTCTCAAGGCCCCATGCCTAAAAAACAGATGCTCAAAATGGCTGAGGATTTGATTTCTCTTATCAGGGGTTCTCAACCTCCCTCGGACAAAAGGCCCAGATTGGAGGAAGACTACCCTTCCTCAGACCAAGCCTCTATTACCTCAGAACATTCTGAGGACCAGGGATGTTCATATTCCCCTTTTGAAGATTCTGATGCTGAGGAATCCATCCCCTCGGTCCCCCCCCCCCCAAGGACTATTCTTTTGGGGAAACCTTACACACCTTGAGGGAACACTTTCACTGGGAAGGTCAAGATTACTCAGATTCCAAGAAAAGGCTCAGGGATTTTCTCTTGCTTCCTCAGCACAGGCCTCTGGCTATCCCTCCTGTCTTGGATATTCTAGATGATGTGTACACAGAAGCCAGCCTCAACCCAGATTCTTTACCTCCAGCTCTTGTTAAACCTGACAGGTATTACCGGGTTCCTGATTCACACCAATTCCTTTACAAAAGCCATGCTGCTGACCCAGAAACTATTTCACAGGGTCCCAAGGGAATTAAGGCCTCTACTGCCAAAAACCCATTACCTTCGGAGAGAGATTCCAGAGCTTTAGAAAGGTGGGGGAAAAAGGTATACACCTCGGCCACTTTAACCATGAGGGCATTAAACTGTCAGTTCCATATGTTAAAGTATCAACAGTTTTTGTTATCTCCGTTGAAAAGCAAAATGACACAACCTGAGCAACCAGATGTAAAGGAGTTGCAGGATTTGTTGCATAGTGCAGAGCAAGTGGGTAAACATACCTTACAATGTGGTTTTGATGCTTTAGAGGCTTCATGTAGAGCTGCTTTTACAGGGTCTGTCTTACGTAGACATGCTTGGCTCAAAGAGCAAACCTTACCAGATCATGTCAAAGCTAAATTACTAGATGCACCTCTTCAAAAAGATGTATTGTTTGGTGTTAAAGCTGAGGAGGTACTAAAGAAAATGGAGGAAAAGGCAAGATCAATGCAAACAGTTAAAGATTTCCTACAGGTACAACATCCACGTTTCAGCAGAAACTGGCCTTCAAAAAAATTGGTCCTTTCCAGCCACGGACAGACCTCAAAGAGGTAGATACAGGCACCCGAGGGGTAGAGGGCAATCTCAAGGATCATTTAGAGGCAGACAATGGCAAGCACCTACACCAAGAGGTGGAGAAGATAGATCACAGTCATTCAGAAAGCAGACACAATGACCTTCCCCTCTGCATGCCAAGGAAAGCTTTAATGGCCGCACCTTTAGGCGGAAAACTGGCTTTATTTTCAAAAAATTGGCATATTGTGACAAAAGACAAATGGATCCTGGATATTATAGACAGAGGCTACAGATTCCACTTTCACACCCTTCCAAAAATGAGAGGCATGCCAAACCTGCCACAAAATCAAAGGGCAGAGGCACAAAAACAAATTTCAGCTCTCATGGACATGAAAGCTATTCGAGGTACCTGCTAAAGAACAAGGTCAAGGTTTTTATTCCAGACTATTTCTGGTACCAAGGAAGGACAAAGATTGGAGACCTATTTTGGACCTATCCATCCTGAACACATTTTTACTCGTACCAAAATTCAAGATGCTCACATTACAGCAGCTTCTTCCCATGCTGGGCAAGGAGTCTTAGCTGGTAACATTGGACCTCAAGGAGGCATACCTGCATGTCCCTATCAGACAAGATTGCAGAAGATACCTCAGATTTCTTGCAGGTTCAACCCATTATCAATTCTCTGCATTGCCCTTTGGCTTATCTACTGCGCCCAGAGTGTTTACGAAATGCCTGGCATCAGTAATTGCCTTCTGCAGACTTCAAGGGATACAAATATACCCATATCTGGATGACTGCCTGATCCAAGCGGACAGCAAGCACATACTTCTGAAACACCTGGCGTTTGTAATAAAGTTGTTGAACTTTCTGGGATACACAGTCAACAAAAAGAAATCAAAACTAATACCCTCTCATACAATAATTTTCCTGGTTGCCAGCTTGGATACAAACACCCAGATGGCCTACCTCACGCCAGAGAAGCAAGGGCAACTATCTCAATACTTCAGAAAAATGGCAACCTTCACCAGGCTGACTGCAAGGAAAATCCTGCAGGCTCTGGGATTCATGGCATCTTGCATCCTTCTGATCCCATGTGCAAAGCTGCATATGAGGAAACTTTAATGGTACCTAAAAAACTTATGGTCTCAACACAGCCACAGTTTGGAAACAATTGTACCACTCATTCCATGTCTTCAAAAGGAATTTCTGTGGTGGGCTTAAGCATGCCAAAGAAACACAGGTCTCCCCTTCTGTATGCCTCAAGCAAATCAAATCATCACAACAGACGCCTCGGACTATGCCTGGGGGGCGCAGATGACAGATCAGTGCATTCAGGGCAAATGGTCCCAAAAGGAGAAGCACCTACACATCAATCAAAAGGAAATGTTAGCAGTACAAAATGCTATTATGGCCTTCAAAGACCTACTGCATCCAGGCCAGCTATTAAGGACAGACAACACCACAGTGATGTGGTACATAAACAGGGAGGAACTCATTCATACCCCCTGTGCAGACTAGCCATGTCCCTTTGGAACACGGCTCTGGAATTGCAAATCCAACTTCAAGCACAATTCCTACCAGGGAAGGAAAACACGCTGGCAGACAACCTAAGCAGAATTATGACAGATCCACACGAATGGAAGTTGCATCCTCAAGTTTTCGCAAAGATAATTCAGGCATGGGGATGGCCAGACATAGATCTCTTTGCTACCCACGAAAATTACCAACTGAAAAAATTTTGCTCAAGGACCTATCATCCACAGGCCTGGAAAGTGGACGCACTCTCTTTCAATTGGACAACATTGACAGTCTATGCCTTTCCACCTCTTCCTCTGCTGGCCAAAGTTCTATTAAAAGCCAGAGCAGAGAGGCCAAAGATGATTCTCATTGCTCCAGACTGGCCAAGACAACACTGGTATCCACTCCTGAAGAGCCTGACGCATTCCCCACCATGGACCCTGCCTCTAGTGCCTCTTCTGTTGACCCAGCACAGTTTCAAAACTCTTTTCAGTCAACTGAAAACCCTCAATCTAGCCGCATGGAGGATTCCTTGATTTCCCAACAGACTCTCCTCTCCAAGGAAGTGCAGGATGTCATCTTGGAGGCCAGAAGACCTTCTACTAGAAAAGCCTACTCCGCCAAATGGAAACGGTTTTGTGCCTGGAATCAGAAAAAGGGCCAGAATACTTGGGTACTAAATTTACCTCAAATATTGCAGTACCTAGCTGAGATGTTAAACAGTGGACTTTCCTTCTCCTCCATCAAGATCCATGCTTCAGCCATTTCTGCACAATACAACACTGATCCTCCTTTATTCTCTCATCCTCTCTTAAGACAGTTCCTCAGAGGGGCTAAGAATATAAAACCCCCAAGGAAACAACCAGTACCTGCTTGGGACATCAACTTCATTTTAGAAAAACTGACCCTGCCTCCATTTGAGCCAGCTGCTTCAACAGAACTGCAATATTTGTCATGGAAAACAGCCTTCCTTCTGGCTATCACCTCAGCACGCAGGGTTTCGGAACTACAAGCCCTCATGGCTGTGCAACCTTTCATCATTTTCCATCAGGACAGAGTTTCCTTATGAACCCAACCCTTCCTTTATGCCAAAGGTAGTATCCAGTGTAGCCTTGAATCGGACTATCCTACCTTTTATCCTAACCCACAAAACAAAGGGGAAAGACTACTACATTCCTTGGACATTCACAGGCAACTTCGTTATTATTTGGACAGGACAAAGCCATTCAGAAAATCAGAGCAACTCTTTGTATCCTATGCTACAGGTGCTCAAGGAAAGGCTATTTCCAGACACACAATCTCAAAATGGATAGCCCACTGCATACGCTTTTGTTATTCATTTCATGGAAAACCTGTACCTGCAAGCATCAGATCTCACTCCACAAGGGCCACAGCTACCTCTGCAGCTTTCCTCAGGGGGGTTCCTACCAAGGATATTTTGGAAGCAGCTACTTTGAGTTCTGTACACACTTTCTCCAAGCACTATTACCTTCCACTATACTCTAAATGTAGAGCGGGCTTTGCCACAGCAGTCTTGCAGGGCATCCTTGCTCCTCCTAGTTCCACTTAGTGCCTGCCACCCCTTTTTTAGCTTTGGGATTCTACCCATCTGTTATGACTGCAGCTGTATGCACAATGAACATAGTACAGTTTTGTACCTACCATAAATGTAGATGTTCGAGTGCTTATACAGCTGCAGTCCAGGTTTCCCTCCCTCCACCCCCTCTTGGGACAGGCCTTATGACAAACACCTCCTCATACATCCTGAGTGGGGTATTCTTTTATGGTGTATTTGCTTGCACATTACTGTTTTTTGATTATATTGCATTGCATTATTACATAAGTTTATGTTTTGCCTTCCTTCTGGGGGCACCTGACATCTGGGGCAAGAAAAACTGAAGAAAATGGCGTCGGCTGGTTCGTTTATACCCCTGCCGCACTGATGTCAGGGAAGAAGTGACGACAACCGACGCCGGACCTAGACTTTGGAATTCGGCCGACCGAGGACCCGCCTGACGGCAGGAAAACCCATCTGTTATGACTGCAGCTGTATAAGCACTCGAACATCTACATTTATGGTAGGTACAAAACTGTACTTTTTGTAATGTTTGTCCATTTTAGTTTGTGAAGTTTAATAGATTTCTGAAGTAATTTCTAAGGTATTCATGACAGCTTCTGTTTTTTTGTGATACGATTTCAAAGATTCAAACGTGTTTGTGAGAGTAACTTTTAACTAGTCCTAGAAGGAAGTTACAATTTTTTTCTGCTGCTGCTTTGATGTTACAAATTTGAGACCAAAATATTAACTTGTCTTATTTTACTTAGTGTAGATTTCTAGTAAGCAGTCAATATTTTTTTTTTTCTTTGCTTAGTTTTTGTCCTTTTCCAGTTGGCCAGCTTGTTTCCAGTTTACTTTGTAAAGTACCTTTTCTCTGTGGATCCTCCTTCAGGAAGTTGTAGCTTTATAGACTATTATACCCACTTGACAGTAGAGGAAAGATTAATTACTTGTGTCGGTGATGACGGTGACTGATAGCCCTCATAATCAGGACTTGGGTGACAAACTTCATTCCACCTCACTTAAGTCACTCCCATTCAATGTGCTAGAGAATTGCTCCTGTCACTCTTGTAGTCTTCACTATAGCTCAGGTAGCTGCCAGGAATCTGGTCTTCTCCCTTTGTGGCATGTCCATGCCATTCCCCATTGGCTCTTTGAGTAGGCAGAGTCCATTTATGAGCCTAAGTTGTTTGCATCTTAGGTTGGATGTATTGCCCTTGCAACACTGGACTGCCACCCTCATAAATTGTGGTTTTGTTTACCAGATGAGGCCTAATGGCCACATTATTATTATACAGACTGTGGATGCATCTGTCTGTTAAATGGCTTGTTTTAATCAGCTTAGTGTACAATCTAAGGTGATGGTACTGAAACCTACATCTTGTGTACAGCTTGTGTGTTTTCAGACTCTACAAGTGTTTGATATTTCTTGGGCCCCTAGTTACTTAAGCATACTGCTGTAGTTTACTTGTCTCATTAAAATAGCTGTGAAATTATTCTTGGGAGATGTAGTACCTCAGCTGTATCACTTTTAATGCTTTTTGATTTAACTGAAAGCAATTCAAGTGTTACAAACATTGGGCATTGTCTGTGTTATCATGTGTGAACTGTCTCAATGTAAAAAACTTGTAGGAAGTTGGACTTAATTCATCCTAACATGCAAATGTTCATCTTGCTTCACACACATTTTTCCGCAGTCAGGTTTGCACTGCAATTTTTTCATCAACTGTCAGAAAAACTAAGACCTGTATAAATAGCACTGGCTTTGAGCCTTTTCATTTAAGTGCTCACTGTAGAGAAATGCCAGACCTGAGGTATTTTGAACTAAGTATTTATGCAGTGAACTGTATTAATTATGTTTTGTTTAGTGGTGTTACACATCAAATTAAAAGCAGCATCCTAAACACTTGTACCTGCTTGGTAATATGACTTGTCTTGTAATTATGTACTTTCTTTTTTATATTTTTTTAATGCAGGATTCAACATTTTTGGAAAAGAAGGAGCGTTGTGATTATCTGAAGAACAAATTGGCTCATATTAAACAACGAATTCAGGACTACGATAAAGTTATGACTTGGGATGATCAATACATCCCATGAATTCCTTCCTGTATGGAAACTTTAGTTTCAGCTTATGCAGTTTATTCACTGCATATGATTTCAAAAATAAGTGCGAACTTTGAGCAAATAGGAGATGTTCTTTGTTGTTAAAAAAAAAAAAAAAAAAAAAAGGCTCCTCATTGCTTTTTTAGTATAACATCCTAGTACATGTACTCTTGGCCTGCAGGTTATGCTTGTATGCTGGATTTCTTTAGGGCTGTACAAAAATGTTATTGACTTGTATATAGTCCTTTCCAGTGAGAGAGAAAGAAAGGGGGGCAGGAACGCAAGAGAGAGAGAGCATTGTTCAAGAGTCTGTAGATCCTGAGGTCTTTGTAAACATTATGGAGATGTGCTTTGTTCATGGATACATACATCAATGTGCTTCATTTAGTAGGTGGGTCACTGCCTTATGGTAAGTTGTTTTTTATGAGTGGTGAGGTTTACACAAGAGGAATAGCTGTGATAGTCCATAAATTGATATTTTTATGCGGCATGTTTTCACACATGAATTCCATCTTTTCATCTTGGGTACAGAAGCACCACATTCTTTTAGAGATGCCAATCTGTGTTGTGAACATAATGCCAGCATGCTACTCTAGCAGTGTGAGTAAATCCATCCCTCCCCAAAGAATAGATGAGCCAACATCAGTCTGTCATGTGCATTCTCCTCCCCACACAGGTGTACGCACTTGCCAGGTCCTTTGGACTTTTTAGTTAAACCCTGGTGACTAGAACTCCAGTTAGAGCATAGTCCTTTTCTGCCACAGAACTAACTATTCCTTACATTTTTTGGCAGTTTTGTTGCTGTTATATTGTGCATATGTACTGGTTATTGCTAGAAGCTGTGGCAAGTCTGGTAGTGAAGGTATATGGTACATTAAGTACCTTTCATCATTTCTTTTTCAGTTGTGAGCTGTAATGAGTTCAGAGATTAGGAGTGTAGTGATGGAGATGATGGTGTCCATATGAATTAAAGGACCTGCAGTAGTGTCTGCTGTTTAGCACTTTTTTCACTTCTGTGCACCATACATTATAGCATAAATTTTGGATGGAGACATTTACTGTTTATATTCTGAAAAGTGATGTCCACGATTTTGACTGTAGTAAAGTTTTCCACATCACTGCTGACCGCATCTGTGGTTAGCATGGATTTCAGTGTGTTTTTATTGTTTTTATTTGGTATTGCTTAATGTTACTACAGCTTTTATTTGGCTAGAACTTGAGTGGATCCTCTTCTCTTTCATTGATAAGATTTACTCCTATTTCTAAGTATTGTAGAGTAAAAAAAACTACAGACATAATTATTCTTTTAAGAGCAATTGACTTTGCTGGTATAGTCATATTTATTAACTGCTTGTTCCAGGCCCTAAGCTATTTCAGTTTTCTTCTTTTTTCTTCCTGTTTAAATTGACTCATTATAGTTACTTTACCTTTTTTGCTAGACGGAAGCCTACTAAGCACTTACAAGATATATATTTTGACACACATTGTGAAAGGATTCTTGGGACTTTAGATGATCTACTAGTTTCATTACTGCAAGCAGCATTTATGGCACACTCCTTGGTAAACCCAATTAAAAAGTACCAATTGTTTGTCACAAAAGTAATGTGACCTTGCTTTGATGGCATAATGCTGCCCATAGCTTTGTAGCATCTGCCTAGCATTAGAATGTGTATTTGTTGGCAGAACTACTACAGGTCTTGCACAGCTTTGTAGTGGCATGAATTACACGTAATTTACTACAAATGAGTAAGTAAAAATAAAGTTAGTACAAGATAAGAATTCAATTTACTTCAGTGGTGAGCCAAGTTTGATTTCCATCCTGGATACTTGAGAACTCACCAGAAAGGAGGAGAAGATTTAAGATGAGGACCAGCTGTTAGATCTTGTACATGTCAGCAGCGGTTTGTTTAGGACTGCATTTTTACAATTCCCAACTGCTGTCCTTTCATTTGGAGGTCAGGTGACTGACAGTAGGGAGGCAAGTAGGAAGAAATGGTCCTTGTATGGCAAGATATGCATGGAAGCATATGCGTTTTTCACACATTGCCTTGATTGCATGCCTGGTTCCTGGAGTAAGGCTGTGACCATAAAAAAGGTCCTGCCATCTGATTACTTCAGATCCACTGTCCAATTTGACTCCTTCAGAAAATGGATAAGAAAATGAGCAATGGATTGCCTCTGGTGTTTGATGATGTGGGGAAGGAGGGTTACCAAACAAATACCATAAAATGTAACAAGAGATAAAGAAAATTGAGATGGCTTGTTTATTTTGTAATGGGCAGTTACTAAGTTACTAACCAGGAGATGTTGGCAGCAAATGTTTAGAGGTTAATAAATGGGTCACCAAGTGTCTGAGACAGAGTTTTGACTCTTAAGGCCCATCCTTTCTAACTGCCTTCTTTGCTGCTGCTGGAGAGTTCTGAATTATTTTTGTTTCAGGCCACACAGGCACTCTTTACTGTGTTTTAGAACAAGTCTTGCTTGTTGCTGGTAAGTTCAGTGTTTCATTTCAAGCATGGGATGGTGAACTTGACGGTTAGTGCAACATCCGTCAAAGAATGAAGTTCACATAATGCTTTTCTGAATGCGGGCTATTTCTGGCTTTCTTTTTGGCAGTATCAGTCATTTAGTACTGATCACTAGCTTTATTCTACTCTGGTATTTCCAGTAGCAATAAAGCAGTTATATTAAATTTGGGGTACTTTTGTGGATAGCATGAGACATGGCCTACATGATATAACAGTTGAGAGACCCAGTAGCTCTTGAATGTTTACTTTGTTGGGAAGAGGATCATTTTAAACGTAGGTTCTTAGTGTGACAGAAAGGCTCCAGAATGTGCATGCATTACATTGATGTGCTGCTATACAGTAAAACTGTCTACAGATTTCTGGCACTTTTTTTGACCTTGCTTTCCTTCATCATGGGCCTAGCATATTAAGATTAGTTGTCAGTGAAGAATGAAACTGAGAGTTAACCGTATATACACAGTTTGCATTCATATCAGCAGTGCCTCAAACAAAGGAGTTAAGTCTCTTTCGGCCTACTGTCATTTTCTTTTCCCTTCCTTTTTCACAGAATTATGATAGACACTAGTGAAAAAGTAGACAACACATCAGAGCACTTTTGCATCTTCCAGTTCTGCTAAATGATGAAGACTCTATCAAACTTTCTGCTCCTTAGGATTTCATTGATCCCTCATAGTGCTTTTACATTACCAAGACCTGTTCCATCAGGGACACTGCTGACTTTATTTGCTGAGTGTTGGCTCCTCTCACTGGTCTGTAACTGATGATAGTTTCCAAGAAATGTAAAGGATGTTCATCGTGTTTCACTGTTGCAGTCATTACACTTGGGTTATACTGCTGGCAGGCGACCCGCAGTCGGCCCGAGTTCCAAAGTCTAGGTCCGGCGTCGGTTGCCGTCGCTTCTTCCCTGACGTCAGTGCACCAGGGGTATAAAAGATGCAACTGACGCCATTTTCTTCAGTCTTTCTTGCCGCGCGGTGCCCGAAGCAGAAGCAGTTTGCAAGTGCCGGTCGGCCAACTCCTGAGATTTTCGAAATAGAGTTTCAGAACCGAAGTCTTCAATAAAGCTAAGTACCCCGTTGGGGAAACTTTTTCTTGCTCCAGACCGATGTCAGTAAAAGTTAACAATTGTATTTCTTGTGGGAAGCAAATACCTCATAAGGACTTTCACTCTTACTGTATTCCTTGCCTAGGCCCTGACCACAACGTTACTAGTTGTCGGTTTTGTGCTAGATTCAACAAACGCACTATTAAACGTCTGTTTGATTTTGCATTTCTTTACTTTGGCCGAAGGTTTAACTATATAATGCCGTCGGAACAACCGACGACCGGAATTCATAAAAAACGCAAAGACAAGGAAAAGGACAGGCATCAGAGGTCCAAAACCGATGACGAAGCTTCTTCTAGGACAGTCGCTGGTTCTCAGTGAGGCACTTTTGCAACCCCTGACACCTGCTACCTCAGAGCCACAGGCCGTATCCGACTCCCACGTGGAGACAACTAGGCCTCTGGATACTCAAGGTATTGGGCCTACGGAAAATATTCCCTCAGATGGGTCTGGAGCCGTTGAGCAGGCATCGGCTTCTGAGGGTGTTTTCATACCTTCACAGCTTACTATTAAATCCTCTGCAGCAGCCAAAGTACAGTCAAAGACACCATTAAAGACAAAGAAGCAAGTACAGCATTTTCCTGGACAGTCAACCATGCCAAAGAAACAGATGCTTAAAATGGCCGAAGACTTAATTACTTTGATCAGGGGTTCCCATCCCCCTCCTGATAAAAGGCCTAGGCAAGACACTGACTAGGATTCCTCTGACCAGGTTTCTATTTCCTCTGGTTCCTCTTCAGATCGGGGCTGTTCCCTTCCTCTGATTCCTCTTTAGATCAGGGCTGTTCTCTTCCTCCCTATGAGGACTCTGATGCTGAAGAATCTGTACCTTCAGCCTCTCCACCTGAGGATTACTCTTTTGGGGAAACCCTGCACACCATGAGGGAACATTTCCACTGGGAGAGCCAGGATTATTCAGAATCCAAGAAAAGGCTCAGAGATTTTCTTTTACTGCCTCAACACAGGCCTCTGGCTATCCCCCCTGTGCTTGATATAGTTGATGATGTTTTCTCTGAATCCAGTTTGTCTCCTGATTCTTTACCCCCTGCACGAGTCAAGTATTACAGGGTCCCTGACACTCATAAATTTCTTTATAAAAACCCTGCTGCTGACCCTGAAACAATTTCTCAGGGTCCCAAAGGGGTTAAGGCTTCCACTGCTAAAAACCCTGTTCCCTCTGATAGGGATTCTAGAGCTCTGGATAGATGGGGGAAAAAGTTTACACTTCTGCTACTTTAGCTGTAAGGGCTTTAAACTGCCAGTTTCACATGCTTAAATATCAACAGTACCTCATGTCTTTGTTAAAACAGAAAATGCTTACAAATTCAGAGAATCCTGACAATAAGGAAATGCAGGAATTATTGCATGCAGCTGAACAAGTGGAAAAGCATACTCTGCAATGTGGTTTTGATTCATTAGAGGCTTCTTGCAGAGCCACAGTTACAGGCTCTGTCATTCGAAGGCATGCTTGGTTGAAAGAACAAAGTTTACCTGAACATGTTAAAGTAAAATTATTGGGTGCTCCATTATAGCATGATCTTTTGTTTGGTGTTAAGGCAGAAGAGGTGTTAAAGAAAATGGAGGATAAAGCAAAATCTATGCAGACAGTAAAGGATTTCTTACAGGTTCAACCACCTAGGTTTAGTAGAAACTGGCCTTCAAAAAACTGGTCCTTTCAGGTGTCAGACGGGCCACAAAGAGGCAGATACAGACACCCAAGAGGCAGATCTCAGCCACAAGGCTCCTACAGACCTTAACAATGGGGTGCTTCTGCCCCCAAAGGAGGAGAAGACAAATCACAACCTTGTAGGAAACGGTCCCAATGACTTTCCTCTACAAAAGCCAAGCACTTACCTTTTGGCAGCACCCCTAGGGGGAAAGCTAGCACTTTTCACACAAAATTGGCACATAATCACCCAGGACAAATGGGTACTGAATATAGTTTCTCAGGGTTACAGGTTCCATTTTCACACACTTCCAAAATCAAAAGGTATGCCGGACCTGCCACAAAACCAATGGGCAGAGGCCCACAAGGAAATTGCTGCTCTCATGGACATGGGAGCTATTCAAAGGGTACCACAGCAAGAACAGGGACAAGGATTTTACTCAAGACTTCCTGGTTCCCAGAAAGGACAAAGCCTGGAGACCAATACTGGACTTGTCAATCCTAAATACTTTACTGGATGTTCCAAAATTCAAAATGTTAACACTGCAGCAACTTCTACCCATGCTGGGCTAGAAGGTTTGGCTAGTTACTTTGGACCTCAAAGAGGCATACCTGCATGTCCCAATCAGACAATCTTGCAGAAGATACCTCAGATTCATAGCTGGCTCAATGCATTACCAATTCTCTGCACTGCCCTTTGGCTTATTTACTGCGCCCAGGGACTTCACAAAATGCCTGGCACCAGTAATTGCATTTTGCAGACAAAGAGGAATTCAGATATATCCCTACTTGGACGACTACCTTATTCAAGCAGAGAGCAAGGACATTCTACTAAAGCATCTGGCATTTGTAAAAAGATTATTCATTTGCCTAGGGTCCACAGTAAACGAAAAGAAATCAAAACTAGTGCCCTCTCAAGAGATAATATTCCTGGGTGCAAGCATAAATACAACTGCCCAGATGGCTTATCTCACGCCAGACAAACAAAGGCAACTGACTCATTACTTTCAAATGATGGCAACAAAGACCCAGCTCCCTGCAAGAAAAATTCTGCATGCCCTGGGCTTCATGGCTTCCTGCATTCTACTAATTCCATATGCAAGACTGCATGTGAGGAAACTACAATGGTATCTAAAAAGTGTTTGGGCTCAGCATTGCCACAGCCTGGAAACAATAGTGACTATAATTCCCTGTCTACAACAGGAGTTTCGATGGTGGTCCAGGGCCTGTCACCACAACAAGAGACAACCCTTCACCTTACCCACTGCCAGGCAGACAATAACAACGGATGCATCGGATTATGCCTGGGGGGCACATATGGCAGGAAAATGTATTCAGGGCACGTGGCCCAAGGAACAAATGCATCTTCAAATCAATCAAAAAGAGATGCTAGCTGTACAGAATGCCCTGACAGCCTTCAAGGATCTACTACATCTAGGACAACTATTAATAAAGACGGACAACACCACAGTTATGTGGTACATAAACAAGCAAGGGGGCACACATTCCTACCCCCTCTGCAGGCAAGCCATGACTCTGTGGAGCACAGCACTGACCTATCAAGTACATCTGCAAGCACAATTCCTGCCAGGAAAGAAAAATACACTGGCAGATGAACTAAGCAGAAATCTCATGGATCCGCACGAATGGAAACTAAATCCACAGGTCTTTAGCATGATAACAAGGAAATGGGGACGCCCGGACATGGATCTTTTTGCCTCCCCTCACAACTGTCAACTACAGAGATTCTGTACAAGAACTTATCACTCACAAGCATGGAAAGTGGATGCTCTTTCATTCAGCTGGAAAACCCTGACAGTTTATGCCTTCCCTCCACTGCCTCTTCTTCCCAAGGTACTCCTAAAAGTCAGACAAGAGAAGCCAAAAATGATCCTGATTGCCCCAGACTGGCCACGCCAGCACTGATACCCAGTCTTAAAGAGCTTGTCTCGAGGCCCAGCCTGGCCTTTACCTCAAATTCCTCATCTTCTGACTCAACAAAACAATCAGATTCTACACAGTCAATTCAGAACCTTAAATCTGGCTGCATGGCAGATAATTTAGCCACTTAGACCACTCCTCTCTCTAAAGCTGTTATGGATGTCATTTTAGAAGCCAGTAGGCCCAGCACTAGGAAATCTTATGCTGAAAAATGGAAGAGATTCTGTGCTTGGAACCGGGCACAAGGACTCGAACCGCTTGTTCCAAATATACCTCAGATTTTACAATACCTAACTGAGATGCTGGACAGACCTATCCTTTTCATCTATTAAAATCCATGCCTATGCCATTTCAGCTCATTACAATACGGAACCTCCTATTTTTTTCACATCCACTGCTAAGGCAGTACCTCAGAGGGGCAAGAAACATAAGACCCCCAAGGAGAGCACCAATACCTATTTGGGACCTCAATTTTGTATTAGAAAAGCTCACACTGCCTCCTTTTGAGCCAGCCAACACAGCTGATATAAAATTCTTATCATGGAAAACTGCTCTGCTCCTAGCAATAACTTCAGCAAGAAGAGTCTCAGAGTTACAGGCATTAATGGCAGTGGAACCTTTCATAATTTTTCATCAGGACAGGGTCCCTCTAAGGACGAACCCAACATTTATGCCAAAGGTGGTTTCCAGTGTGGCTCTTAACCAAACCATTCATTTGCCAACTTTCTATCCAGATCCCCAGAATAAAGGGGAGAGACTTCTGCATACTTTGGATATACACAGACAGCTGCGATTCTACTTGGATAAAACAAAAGCTTTCAGAAAAACTGTGCAACTGTTTGTAGCTTATGCTGTAGGATCACAAGGAATGCCTATCTCAAAGCAGATAATTTCAAAATGGATAGGACACTGCATTCGCTTCTGCTATGCACAACATGGCAAATCTGTGCCTAAGGGCATAAGGCCACATTCTACCAGAGCAGCAGCCACTTCAGCAGCCTTTCTCAGAGGAGTGCAGCCTTTCTCAGAGGAGTACCAACCAAAGACATTTTAGAAGCTGCAACCTGGAGTTCAGTGCACACTTTCACTAAGCACTACCACTTAACTCTCTACTCTAAATCCAGAGCAGGCTTTGCCACTGCAGTTCTGCAGGGCCTGGTAGCCTCTCCTAATCCTATTTAGGCCCAGCCACCCAACCTCAGCTTTGGGATTCAACCCAAGTGTAATGACTGCAACAGTGAAACATGATGAACGTAGTACAGTTGCGTACCTACCATAAATGTAGATGTTCGAGTGTATTCACTGTTGCAGTCCAGGTTACCCACCATCCCCTTTCTCTTTGCTGGGTCTTTTTGTACTTCTCAACTCTCTACAACCTATGTGATGTATTTGCTTGTAGATGAAGGAAATGTTATTTTG
Organism: Protopterus annectens; assembly: GCF_019279795.1. Classification (NCBI taxonomy): domain Eukaryota; kingdom Metazoa; phylum Chordata; order Ceratodontiformes; family Protopteridae; genus Protopterus; species Protopterus annectens. The sequence goes on from NC_056735.1 coordinate 1,728,756,179, forward strand.
GTACATGCATGTTTTTGACATACTTTTTCCAGCCTTTCCTTTTTGGGGGCACCTGACATCTGGGGCAAGAAAAACTGAAGAAAATGGCGTTGGTTGCATCTTTTATACCCCTGGCGCACTGACGTCAGGGAAGAAGCGACAGCAACCAACGCCGGACCCAGACTTTGGAACTCGGGCCGACTGCGGGTCGCCTGCCAGCAGGATAACCCAAGTGTAATGACTGCAACAGTGAATGCACTCGAACATCTACATTTATGGTAGGTACACAACTGTACTTTTTCTTATGTGCAGAGTGGTGGTACATTTAATATAAAGTGGTGAAGGTGGGTGTTTATTTTGTCACAGTACAAAAAACAGCAATAAGGTCATCTGTAGTCTGTAAATTGTGTGTGCCATTTTTAGCTTGGATTATAACTGAAAAGGGGTCCCAGCAACTTTCCAACTGTGTGTTTAGCAAGCAAAAGGGTTCAAAATCCAGTCCAGCTTTAAATGCATCTTGATCGTTGTGACTCTTAGCAGAGCATTACACAAGTGTTTATTTGAGCTGTCTAGATATTTTAAGCCATGAGTGTGAAACATAATCTTGTGATAGGGAGAACAGGCACTGGGGTAAACTTCAGCAGTGCTGTCATCCTTTATTTCATATTGCAACCCTTTATTCCCATTCCTTTTTTTACTATCTTGGTAGTTTTTCTTTGTTTTCATCGTGTTAGCTTGTGTATAGTCATCTTTTAAGACCTCTAAATCTGTATGTGCTTTTGGGATTAAATGGTTAATTCAGCAAATTGTACATTATGCAATTGCATTTTTGATGGCTTCCAGACATATGTATGCACTCATTGCATAGACACAAACATTATCGTTAGAACAAGTATTTTCATAGAGCAGGGCAGAAAGTAGAGAGTATGGCCCTGTGCTTGTGTGCTGAAAGTTACTGAAAAAGTGTTAGTATAGTACTAGCAGTCCTTTCATGAACTGCAGCATTTTGGGTGGAAAATCCCATATGATTGACCCTTTTAAAATGTAAAATGTCTGAAAGATTATATTTTTAATAATGCATTACTGAAACATTCTCATGTTTGCTTTGTATTCATGTTTGCATAGTATTTCGTTTCACATTTCTTGTTTTAAATGTGTACATATATCAGTAGATGTATTAACTACGTTTTGTACATTTCAAGGATCACACTACTGAATCATAATACTGATCTGGAACATTGATCAAGTATTCTGTGCCTGTTGAAAACTGTGCCTTTTTTGTTGAGCATTTTTATGAAGAGCTGCTGTTTATACTTTTATTTAGTAAACCATGAACTATGGGACTGGCTCTGTCACTTTGTTTATATCATAGCTGTAATTAAGCAACTGTTACATTTTTATTCACTGCAAAATTGCACACTGCTTTTTTTCATTAGCGCCATTGCCAAGGTACAGACAGCAGGTGTATACCAACAAAGCGGAGTAATATTTTTCCCAAGTATGGGATGTTTGGCAAAAACAGTAGGAAAGGACATCCATCCGTGAATGCCTTTGAATTTTTAACATTTATAAAATTACCTGAAATAATAGCGGTATTTTGTATTTAATGCACCATCCAAAATGGTTGCACAGGAACAGCATCACTCCCAGGTGTTTATGTACTGTACCATACAACTCGTGGTGTTTTTTACAAACAAGATTAATTCAGAAAGAATTGTCTTTATATGGTGATTTATATTCAGATGTTACAAACAGTGCAGGTCTTAACATTGTAAACTTGTTGAAAATGTTAAAAGTATGGTGGGTGGGAGGTTTGCATAATGGTTAAGGTGTTTACCTTGCAAACACAAGGTGCAGGTTTTGATTCTCACATGGGGTAGTAGGCTAGGCTTAAAAGGAACCACAAGGGCAGTTAGCCTAGTAATAATCTATGAACCTATGATTCAAATTCAAACAACCTGTGTTTAACACAATCTAAGAAAATTTGGAAATTGTTCAACATTCCTTTTGCCTAAGTTAGCATGGGATGGGGAAAGTAGGAACCATTATAAAATGTGAATCTTCTGAAATGCATGCTAGAATTCACTGGTTAAACTATGTTTTGAAGGTATGGTGGTTCACTGGTAGGACGATGACAGTGTCAGTGAATTAAAATTAGGTATAGCTTTCTTTGTTAAAGGGCCAGGTGGGATAAGGCTTTATGAGCAATAATGTGACTTGTTAACTACAGTGGCAGTTTGCTGTGTTTCTGTTTTATAGGATGTAAGGTTAGGAATAAGGATAACTGTTCAGAATATCAGATACTGGCTGTAGTTAACTTAACAAAACTTCCTCTTTCCAGAGGAAAAACAATAGTCCAGTTAAGAGTTTAAGCAGATCATTATTCAGTGATGAATGAGCATTCTTGTCCGATTACAAACTGACAGCTGAGCAGGTTGAATAGTATCATGGGGGAGGTACCAGGTCTGCCTAGGTAGAGATGGATCGGTTGATAGAAAAATTAAGCCACCATTTGAATAGCCAATGGAAAGGGGGCTGTACCTTGAATGTCCATGTTACCCTGAAGTTAGTCTTTTATCATTTTACAGTTTTACAGTGTTTGGTATTGCTCATAAACAGTACATGACAGAAGTGATAAGTCACCACCTTAACACAACTTAAAGGAGCAAGAACTTAAAAACAAGGATGCATAGGGACAGACTTGCATCAGAAAGTAAACCTTCAGAAATGCTTTTCAACTTTAGGCTTCCTCAGGTCCACCCCAAAAGTACATTGTAGTTTTATGTCCTTAATGTTGGTTTATTATCATGTGTGTGTGTGTGTGTGTGTGTGTGTGTGTGTGTGTGTGTGTGTGTGTATATATATATATATATATATATATATAACACACACACACACCTGCTTGTACAGGGCTCATAGTTTTAAAATTTGCTGTGCCCTCTTTCACGGGACCAGTGCTACTGAAAGTGTGCAGTGAAATTAAAAAAAAAAAATCCTAGTTTGCTGAAAATATGCAGTGATGCACAGAATCCCAACCCAGAAGTAATCTAGACTGCAGCAAACAAGGCACACAAATGCAAATAGATCTTATTGGCTGTTTTCCAGAGAGTGGGGAAAAGTTATTACCCTTTTCAGATCTTTTTTTTTATGAGGTGGAAATGGCCAGTAAGCACACTTTTGAGACCTTTTGCACTATAAGGTGATTCATGGCCATCACATTTCACCAGCTTCTCCTTGACTAATTTACATTTGAGCTTGAATCCATCCTATGAGAAGTATATCCCTAACAGTCACAGAGTTGCATCCCCAGTTGCCTGCACTGCCTTCTCCATGGTTGTACCCAGCCAGCCATCATGGAGTGGTCACTGGAGTTTTTTAGCACATTTACTTTTATTGCATTTGGGACCAGGAATCTTATTTACAGCTTCTCTCTCACATCTACCTGGACTTGGTTCCAGGGGTATGAAGGTTCCCCTTGGTCATCCCACACACTCAAGATCTGTGAGGCAGCATCAGATGCTGAATGTTCATCAGGTCTTTGCTCTCTGAATGACTCTATCCTTATGAGTGTGGCAGCCCAACCAGGGGGAACACCCTGAACTAGTATCGCCTGCTCCAATATCACTTTATTTGATGCTTCTGCAGATAGTGGGAACGTATTACATAACTATTTGTATTCATCTGTCGTGATTGATTTGAGTTTTTAGCAAGTATAAGCCTGCCTGTGGAAGAGCAATGCTAAATTCTGGGGTTCTCCATCCCTAATAGTGCCCCAGGAAGGAGACTTTAACTCAGAGCTAAAGACCTCCTACTTAATGACACTGAGTCATTTAGGAGACTTTCAGGCTGTTATGTTTCTTCATAGAGGGATCACTGGTGCCCTTGCATTTGTGCCATAATACTTAAATCCTTTAAACATTAAGAAGGAAGAGGAGCTCTGTTTCTCCCTGTTTTTCTGTAGTGTACTTAAGGATGTCATGTTTGCAGATTGAAAGCATCTGGACTCTGCTTCTACAGCTTTTAAGAAGGTAGATGTCCTCTATCCCCTGTAGAGTGTAGTGAAGTCCTGACTTTGTTTTGGTTGGACTTCAGTGAGATCTCATCAGTCCTAGGCAGGTCCCAGAGACCATGTTGTATAAAGACTTAAAGTTTTTGACAGGGTGGCAAGAGGTTGTTCCTTAATGTTTTACTTTGGCTGAGGGGCCTCAACTACATGTTGTACTTGCCAATGTTCCAGTCCTGACAGGTACTGGAGGAGCTGGCAGACCTCACTGACCCTGGGATCATGGAGGACTTGAGAGATAATTTCCTCAAATGCTACAGGCTTCTATGTGGTCCCCTAACTTTGTTATTGATGATGCTTTGGCAAGTTCCTGTACAGGATGGTATGGCTTAGACTTTGTAATTCCTGTAGGATGAGGCCAAAGTATCCTGTATGCCTCTTTCCTGGGAGGGGTGCTCTTTGGGCAATGGGCAGGTCTCTAAAGGGCTGGTTGAAGATCTGCTAAAAAAGAAATAGGCCATTACCATTCTGGACAGGCCTATATGATGCTTCTCCAGCCCTTTCTTTTGTTTCTGTCCAGATTTGTAGGCAGAATAGGTTAAGGAAGGACTTCCCTAAAGAATCCGTGTTGCTTCCCCACAGTAGCGTAGCTTGGAAGGGTGAAAGAGGCAACTGCCCCATTCACATAGTGTTGGAGGGGTACACAATCAGCTGTTACCGATTTCTCTCTTATGCAGTACTGGCTTTTAAAACCCTGTATTGCATTTGCGGTCAAACTTGAATGCTGCTGTAGCACTCCATCTGGTCTAAACTGTATCAACTGCTTGCTACAGTTTAAAAGTTGAAAAAGAAAAAAAATCCCTTTGGTTGGGTGGGAATAATCAGCTTCAATTTTTTTTTGTTTTTTTTTTTGTTTTTTTTTTTTTTTTTTGAGGTGAGAATGGCCATTAAGCAAACCTTGAGACTTTTTTGTATCTTCCACACTCCAGGAAGGACCTGCTGAAGGACCATTTATCCTATGACACTGAGGTTTTTAAATACACTTTTGACAGAGCAACAGGGGCTCTGACAATATGACACCACAGCTTCTCCAAACCCTGTAAAGCAGACTGTGAAATCCATGAAGCACTGATGTAGAATCCCAAGCTGTATCCTCAACAGTCTGCAAGACAGAGTAAAAGATTAGGAATTAAGGTAACAGTTCAGAATTGGATCCTGGCTGCAGCTATCTTAGCAAAAAAAAACTCCTCTTTTCAGAGGGGAAAAAACAGTCCAGTTAAGGGTTTAAGCAGATCACCATGCTCCAATTCGCTCTATTAGAATTAAAGCTAAACCAGCCCCTTGGCTCACTAACAATACTAAACAAAAAATCCAACTTAGAAACAAATCCTGGGCAAAATGGCGTACAACTAAGAATACAGCTGACCGCCAAACCTTTAGAGAACATAGAAACAATACAAAAAAAGCCATTCTTTTAGACAAAAAGAATTATTACCTTCAGCTACAACAAACCTCTCTCAAAGAACCCCCAAAATTTTGGACTTCTATTAATAATCTTCTTTACCCAGGCCAACTAATAACACCTAACCCACTAGGCTCTAACCCTGAGAATCCCACACAAACAGCAAATGCCTTTAACTCTTTCTTCACTGATACCATCCAAACTCTAGCTAGCCACCTATCTCCTAACACATCTAATCTGTCCACTTCTCTACAAATCCACCTCCTCTATTTCACCTCCAACCAGTATCTACTTCCTACATTTCCTCTCTTCTACATAAGTTAAAACCTACCACCCCCTCAGCTGACAAACTCCCAGCAGAATTCTTGCAAAAAGGAGCTAAAGCCATTGCCTACCCTATTTCTATTCTGATAAATAGAACAATAAGTGAAGGAACTGTCCCTTCAATATGGAAAATTTCACACATCATCCCACTACACAAAGGTGGGAGCTCCAATGACTTTTCTAACTTTTGCCCCATAGCTTTACTTTCCCCTATCGCAAAAATTATGGAAAAATGCATCCATAAACAACTACTCAACCACCTTCTCCAGAACAACCTACTCGCTAACTGTCAACATGGCTTCAGACCTTTCCATAGTACCACCACTGCACTGCTATCATTCACAAACAGCATCAACAATAATCGTAACAATAATTGTCTTTCATCTGCAGTCTTCATTGACCTATCCAAAGCTTTTGACATGGTTAACCACCAACTACTACTCCATACACTGAATACTCTCTCACTTGATCCTCTTGCCTTGAACTGGTTTACATCTTACCTTGATAATCGTCACCAGGCTGTACTCTGGAAAAATAAACTATCCGATCACCTTCCTATCTCTCTGTGTCCCCCAAGGATTTATATTAGGCCCACTCTTATTTTCCATCTTCATTAATGACCTGCAAACAGCCATTCCTTATTCCACCTGCATTCAATATGCAGATGATTCTACCATAATCTGCTCAGCCTCTTCTCAAATTAAGCTACAGTCTCTTGCCCAAAAAGCATTCAACACTATTAAACTATGGTTTTCTCAACGCTGCCTCCTTCTGAATCCCAAAAAAACTAAACTGCTACTCTTCTCACCAACCCAAAAGTCCACGTCTTTACCTTTCAGTCTCACTTCTAGCAGTACCACTAAACTTCTAGGAATAACAATAGACAACAATCTAAACTTTGATACTCACATAAACACTACAATAAAGTCAGTCAACAAAAAACTGGGATCCCTCTATAGAATTAAACCTTATCTTACACCAGCAGCTAAGACTGCTATAGCCAGAACCCACCTAATATCCACCCTGCTTTACGCCTCTCCCATTTATACTAATCTCTCAAAGAACAACATCAGGAAACTAACTACTTCCTATAATAATATTGCTAGATTTGCTACAGGCTCTCCTTACAGAACCCATCACTGTCTAAATCTTAAACAATTAAACTGGCTTGAATTTCTTAATCGGCTTCAATATCACCAGCTTATAATAGCCCATAAGACTCTATATCTTCCTAACAATATCCCTGGACTCTAGCCTCATTACACCTTATAAAAACCTCACATCCCTACGCTCCTCTAACAAACTACTGATCAATACTACTAAACCCAACAACACAGCAGGTGAGTCGCTGTTCTCTAACTCTGTAGGAAAGCTTTGGAATAAACTTCCCTCTAAAATCACATCTCAAACTTCTCTCTCACTTTTCAAAAGGAATTTGAAACTCTACCTTAACAATCACTGGCTATGTACCTGTACTAACCCTGACTAAATCTTCTCATATTCACTTATCCCACCTCATCCCTTATTAGCTCCCTTTTATGTATCCATAAACTTCATTATTGCATTTATCTTACTAGTATATATCTACATCATACCTCAATCTCTTACAAAATGACCATCTTAATTCTACTCTGTACCTTACAAAATGACCATGATAACACCAATTTGTACTATTGAATAAAAAAAAAAAAAAAAACTTTTTTTTTTTTGTAATACTGCTATCTCTATTATCTGTACAACTCCTGTTTTTAACTTTGTAAAGAAACTCTGTATTGTTCTTGGAGCTTTTCTCCCCGGGCCTCTACTGAAAATGGACATGTCTCCAGCTAGACTAGCCCGGTCAACAAATGTTAAATAAAAAAAATAAATCTTTATTCAATTATAGCTGCGTGTTTTGTCTGATTCCAAACTGACAGTTGTACAGCTTAAATAGTATCATCCGGGGGGGGGGGGGTTGTGGGTACCAGGTATGCCTATAGAGATGGTTTGGTGATGGTTGGAGGAAAAATTAAGCCACCATATGTATAGCCAGTGGAAAGGACTGTACTTGGTGCCTCCATGTTACCCTAAAGTTACAAATTTTTATTTTGTGTTCTAAAATATGGGCACTGTATCACTGTGCAGTCAGAGTATAAACTGTAGCATCTGTTTGCTATGTTTGTAGCAAGCAGTTTGCTAGAGTTTAAAAGAATTTTTTTTCAATATAATGTGTAGAAAGAGAACTGGATGCAGGACACACAAACACGACCTGTATGCCTGGGGCGGGGGGGGGTGGATGTGTGTTATGCATCCAACCACCTGGTAGGTGTGCCAGTAGAATTAATGGTCATTTTTTTTTCTGTCTTCTATGGAGAAGCTTGGGGGGGGTGGATCTAATTGTAATAAGTCAGGTCACCCTTGCTTGGACAGCAGTCCAAGGGACCTATATATTCTTTAAGTGCTTACAGTAGGCCACTCCTGAGAGCTATTGTGCCCCTTTCTAGAAACAGCTTCTTCATGCAGGGATCAAACTGTCTCCACAAATCTTTTGAGATAAACCCAGCTTCCTTGCTTTAAAGGATAGCCTGTCCTGCAGAATAAAGCCTACCATTTTACTCACTTCTTCCTAATCCTGCAGAACACAAGGGACTTTATCTTTGATTCTGGATCTTAGTGACTTCAAAAAATACATCCAGAGCATCAAGTTCTAGTTGATAACTTTGCAAGTTTTAATTCATTTGCTGCCACAGGACACCTGCATAGTGACATTGAACAAGTTCAGTGCTTTCTGGCACTTGAATATTTGGGTTCTACACAAGACGTTCAGTTGCTCTAACCTTCAATTTAGTACAGAGGATGCTGTTTTGCCATTTCTCTGCACTCTAGTGTGTTTACTATATTACCTGCCACTATGGCAGAAGCTTTTCAGGAGAACACAGTAAATTCCCTTGCATGGGTGACTGAACCTGGTAGCATTCTTGCCTTGGACTCTCCTTTAATTGCAGGCCTTGAAGGTCTTCATAAACTGAGAGAAGTTCTGTTTGAAACTGACTCAGAGTTGCATTTACTGGAGCAGGGTTGGATTCTTCTCCATGTCAGTTATTGCCTATGTAGAGCACTCAGGAGTTCATGCCCTTGGTTCCTTGGGTGAGGTCACAGTGAAAGTTCCATTCTTTTCTTTTAGGTTCATAGGTTAGTACTAAGCTAACTGCCCTTGCGAGCCATTTTAAGCCTAGCCAATTATTCCTTGCGAGACTCAAACCATGCACCTTGTGTTTGTAAGGCAAACACCTTAACCATTAGACCACCCGGGCCTGATTGTGATGGTAGCCACCCCATCCATGGTTCCATCCACATGTCAAAGTGTGAATGACACAGCAGGTTGTGAGTTGTGTGCAGAACCATTATGCTGTTGAACATTTTTAGGTTGTCCATTGCCGTCAATTTCTTTAGAGGTTTTCCCTTCTTGCAGCAGATCCCATCTCAGGCTGTTATAATAGATACTTCAGTAGCAAAATGTGGACTTCACCTTGGCACCTCTTTGACCCAGGGAAGTGGAACTCAAGAGAAGGATCTCCTCTTTACAAGCTGTAACAATAAATAGTGAAAGAGGAGTAGAGAACTGACTCCTTCATGTATTGGTCAGACAACTAATCCATTCTATACTTCATATACAGGGAAGCCTTACACTTTGTTTCTGTATTTTTGTGTAGTGGCTTACACTTTATGCTCACTTAGTGGATGGGATTGATCTTGGTGATATAGTGACTAGGCTGCTATCCCAGTGTTTGACATCTGCATATGTGTTGCCAAGGGGGTATCGTGCCCCTGAGTACAAGAATCTGGAAAGCCATTGTTGATCTATTTTTCAATACATAAGTCCTATGTCAAACTATAATTTTCTGTTTATCCCGATTACTCCTTCAGCAGTTCATTCCCCAAGCAAATATGGATTTTTCTTGACACGCGTCTATCACTGTGTTTTGGCTATTGATTCCCTACAGAAGTTTTATCTTTTTCTAGCACACAGCCATCACCTCCCTTTGGATACCAGTTGGTTCTTTCCTTGTGAAGCTGTTAATTTAATTTATTATTTCAAAAACAAACTGTAACACTTCCACTTGGAATATTTAAGGTGTTCCAACAGGTACCAGCAGCTAAATTGTTAAAATCAGTAAGGACTGATTAACTCTCAGATTAAGTCTCTGGACCGGTAAATTAGTCCCAAGAACTCAGTATCTGATTTTGAAGGCATTCATTGGTGGGTAACTGTTGGGAGGTGCTGCCTATTGCATTCCCACCTTGGATAAATTCTGAAATGTTCCTGTTATGTGCTTGGGAGCAGGTATACAATAGGTTGGTGTGATTTGTCAAGCAGTTTGCTAGGCTAGGAAGGAGTTTTCAGCCTCTGTGCTGCTCAGTTCTTACCTGACGCTTTGATATCTTTGATTGTGATGCTGATGTCATCACAGGAAGGCTACTATGGTTCCTAAAATGTCAAAAACTCCCAAGTGTTCCCTTTGTTGGTATATCATTAGCTAGGACTCTCAGATTCTTTGCTCTTATTTTGAAATAGGGCATGGTTTGAAGCACTACCTCACATGCCAGTGCCAGAACCTGGTCACCCAGAGAAGGTGAAGAGAAAATAGTGCAAGGCCTATGTGATACCCCAGCACTGGACCAGTAATCATGGAGCCTCAATCCTCATCACTGGCACCAGTGGGGGACATACACTGGGAGGATGACAAGGTACACACACAGTATTTCCAAATGCAGCTCTTGGCATCAAGTGCAATTTCCCTTAATAGCACACAGACCACAGTCAGTCTGGGGCTGGTTTCTCACGCTTTCTCCAGATCCCCAATAAGGCACCCCACTGGCACAGCTATAGAGTTGAGTCCTTAGCCAGGGTTCCAAGCCAAGTCCTCCAACATTCTCTCTGTCCAGCCAGTGCTCCGTGTTCCTGCCCAAGTAACTGACCTACAAACTTTTGCACAAACACCTGGGAAAGGCTGGCACAGGTTTACTAGCTATGCCCCCTTCTGCCCAGACTGTGTAAGGTGGTTATCACTGCCACCAGAACCCCTTATCAACTACTTTAAGGCCCTCAATAAAGGGTGTCCAATCTTACTGTGTGACATTACTATTTGGTAGTTTGACCAAGAGCAAGGCTATTAGGAGTGGCCCACAGTGTCACCAAATAAAATGTGCAAGTATTCTCAGAACTTAAATAGTTCTACAAAGATCAGCCACAATGAAAGGTTTAAATGTATTTAATAATAAAAAGAGAACAAGAAAATACTCATCAGAGTTCAAAATCACAGGAAATATTTAAAATCTTGCAGGACCGTCTCAGATAAGTAAATAAAATATCTAAACTAAGTGTTGCTATATTCCTGACTATAGCTAAGAGAATTAGTGTTCCATAATCTTACTTAGAGCAAGGCAGAGGTGTGGTGAATGGATGTTGTTGCCAGGACCAAGACCAAATACAGAATGCTGTCCCTCACTAACAGACTTCTTAAATTAATATGTCAAGTATCACTGCTGGGATAACTTGCAGAATGACATCATTGCTTGTCATCTGAATCCTAGTTCCCAGGCCCCAAAACAACCATTGATGGCAGCTGGTAGCATTTAGCATCTGCCTGTGAAAATAAGATCTCAGATCTTTGGCAAAGGCGGGAAGTCATAAAACAATAAAACACTTCCAACCCAATACAGAAAACTCCCTAGTACAGACAATGTCTCCTTGCTGCAGTAAAGTAATCTAATTTCAGCTATTTTTCTGACGTTAACCTTCTGTGTTCCATTTTCCATTTAAACAGTTACAATAGTGCATGTACATTTCTATCCTATTCCAGTAGGGAATGCTGTGGTTACATTTTATGCACAAGCACTTTATAAAATATCTTTTCAACACACGTCTGTACAAACCTAGTTTGACTTTATACATGACATACAGTTCTAATACATTTGTAACACAAGCATCTTATATGAATCATGTTTATGTTTACAAATGACATATAATTATTTATAAAATTCCAGATAGCTGGGCTGGCAGTATCCCCTTTCATGACCGTCTATATTTACACCTTGAAGATAATAGCTGTGCGGTAACTGCGGAAGGTGCTAAGCAGCAGAACTAACAGGCATGTCCCTTGCATGATCTTGAATCATTGTCAGACCAACAGAGGAAGGTAAGAGAATCACAAGCCAGACATTAGTCAAAACATCATTTGTAGATTCCCTTTCAGATAGTAAGGGTTTGAACTTGCACCCTTAACTGACAGACAGTAAGAATATAGGAGATAATGACTGGTAATCACCCTGGAGGGGCACTTCAGGGGGACACACTACCTAACTCATGTACTAGTATGGAGAGCATGACTGTGCCTGCATTGCTTGCATGGAATGATCTTTCAGACAAGACTTTAAGGTTATGAAGACTCTTGCAGGTCCTCCTGCACAGTTAAGGCCCATAGAGAGAGTCTACATGTTAGATGTGCACATGCTGTTCGATACCTGGTGGGACTTGAGTTTGGTGTGGGAGAATACCTTTACGGAGCACAGGGTGATGCCAGGTGCCAGTGGGGAGGGGACACTCTCATAGCCACATACCATCCCTAATGCCTACTTCCACATTGTTGCTCATTTAGCTGATATCCAGTACTTCATTTTACTTCATCACCTTGGATACTGTGCTATTCCAAGCCGCCACATGCTGGATTTTTGGCGAATTGAGGGTCTCCATGCTTCCAGTTTCCTAGAAGGAAGAATTTGAAAATACAGAGTCCCTAGTGTCTGAGTTGGACAAGGATGATGATCCCTCCCCATTTAGCCCCACCTGATAATGCTGTACTTTGGGAAGGTGTTAAGGATTGACTGGCTTGTTTGTCTACCTTTTAACCAGAAATGTTTAATTCTATATATAGGCAAAAATGAGTGTTGCCCCCCCCCCCCCATGGATCCTGTTCTAAAAGATGCTGTATTTGTCACATAGAAGCATCCATAGTCTACTTTCTGGGCTCCTGGGAAGGTGGATGCTGTGTATAAGACCTGAGAAAGGAGAGTGACATCTTTACTACTCATATTAGGGCAGACACATGTATGGTCTCCTTGGTCCAGATGTGAGACCACAACAACTTAACACCTTTTTGTTTAATAAAAACTGTGTAGCTTTGGACAGGCTGGCAAGATGGCTTTCCCCTCTGTCTCCTTCTTCGGGAATCTGTGCCTTTAACGGTTTCTCGCTTTTCCAGACTTCAAACCTCCCTAGTGAACTAGACATTAGAAAAGCTGTCAGGTCTTGGGGCTGAAATGAAAAAGGCTCAAACTTTGGCTTTTGCAGTGAGCTTTCACAAAACTTGCTATAATTTTGACTATGCTGCTGTTGTAATTAGAGCAGCAAGCTCACAAATGTACTTGTACTGGATAATCTTTTCTGGGAAGAAATCTTTTCAGCATGCCCACTAGAACCTTTCCAAGGACCTACTAAAGGGATTGAAGTTGACCAATGTGGAGAGTCTGGTTTCCTTTATTTTACTAGTTAAATTTATTGAACTTGACAGTTGTACTACTACTAATTCTACTTGGTACATGATTGCAGTACTTTCAGCAAAGGGAGATTTTGGAGATTTTTTTTTGAAGGAGGTTGTCACATTGCACCGCTCTATGCCCTAAATCTTCTGCCCTATATCCTCAGTCTCTAAACATATTGCCTTTAAGGTTAACTGAAAACAGAAAAGGTAATTACTTCCTTGTCCCTGAGTTGATGCTTTTTCAGAGGTAGTGCATTTATAGGCCAGGGGGTGTGGATGGAAATCCCCCACACTGCAAGATTGAAGAGGGCATAACCCTTCTTCCAAAATGCTTTAGAGTTTTCTTTGAAAGTTCTCTTACTGGGATAGTCAGGTGATGTAGTCTGATGTGTGGTTGGCAGCTTGGGCTTCAATGAGTTTGGATGCAAGACAACCCAGTACAGGTTCATAGGTAAGTACTAGGCTAGCTGCCCTTGTGGGCCATTTTCCCTTTTGGTGCTTGAATTAACCTATCCCACTTATTAGATTGGCCTTACCCATCCCATGGTCAGTATTTATATATTACCCCAAATGTCGATAACTGGGATCATACCATAGATAACATGACAGGACCACGCATTGGATAAAATGTTTAGGAGCTGCATCTGTCCATTAGTAATACAAGGGACCATCCTGAGGTAAAATTTCTGTTTTCCACCTATAGATCCAAGTTGTGCTTGAATGTGGTCAAGGATGAACTTTGTTTTACGTGGATGGTGAGTCTGTTCCAGACCATTGGTATCCTCTGCGAGATGTACCTGTCATTCCAAACCTCTTTGTTGATGTTACAGAAAAGGTTTAGATCCCTAGACAGTACTTCTGATGCTATTTGACTTGCTGATGTGCATTAAATCCATCGGCATTGGGTCAGGGAATGCCATGTATGCTATACATAGGAGACTTCTTAGTAGTCTGTTGGATAGCAAGTATAGTGACAGGGCTTTGAGTCACTCCATATAGGACATATTGTGCAGGTCTTGTATCCTTTTAGTAAGGTATCTCTGTGGGTGAACCAGTTGATATTCTTCATGTTTCACTGTTGCAGTCATCACCTGTGGAGTTATCCCTGCTGTGGTAGCCTCGGCCAGCCAGAATACCAGAGTCAATGTTTTTCTGCATTGGCTGCTGTCGCCTGTAGTCTGACGTCAGTGCTATAAAGCAAGGCAGCCAATGCCATTACATCAGTCTTTCTTGCCGTGGAGCCCGTAGCAATAGCAGTTCACAAGTGTGCCCTTCGTTCCTTACCAGAGTTTGAATTTCAGCTGAAAACGTCTAAAGCTAAATACCCCATTGGGGATGCTTTTTTCTTGCACTAACCAGTGTCCAAAAGTGAATGATTATCTCATCTGTGGAAAGCAGATCCCACACAGAGACGTCCATTCATATTGCGTCACTTGTTTAGGCCTAGACCACAACGTCACCCGTTGCCGGTTCTATGCCCTGTTTAACAGGGGAACCATTCACCGTAGAGCTCTTATTGTAGACTGTTATTTTCTCCCATCATTGCATTCCAAAATGGCGTCCATCACCCAACAATCAGTGGACATTCCGAAAAAATGCAGAGATAAAGATAGAGACAGACCACACAAGGCTAAGCCTTCTGATGACACTACCGCTAAGCAGGTTGTCAGTTCTCCGGAATTCAGTGAGGCACTTTTGCAGCCCCTGATTCCATATCTACACAGGCCTCTACTGAGACCCTTTTGGAGTCCGGTATGCCACAGAAATCTTCTTAGTCTTCTGAGCCTTTAGCTGCATCTGCCTCGGTTGAGTCCAGAGCTGTGACGCAGGCACCGGCTTCCTAGGAAGCCTCCCGCACTACCGAATCTAGACAAAAAATGTCTTCTCATCGGACTACTGTTTCTCGCAGACTGACGGATACTGTTAGGCCTAGAAGCCAGGCCACTCATAGAAAATCTGCCACTAGCCACCATCTTGCTCCTGCTCCACCACTCCAAGCCCAAATGCTTAAAATAGTGGAGGATTTCGTTTCTCTTATCAGGGGTAGTCAGGCCACAACTTTTAAAAGGAAAAGACACCCTTCCCCAGAAATGATGACAGAACATGATTCTGAGGAATTTGAGTAGTCAGATTTTGAAAAGGAACAACCACCTCTGACTACTTATGAGGATTCAGATGCAGAGGAATCAATTCCTTCTGCCTCCTCACCAGAAGACCTTTCCTTTGGGGAAGCCCTTCACACCCTCAGCAAACATTTCCAATGGGAATTACAGGATTTCCCTCAGTCTAAGAAAATACTTGAGAGTTTCTGGACCTGCCCCAGCACAGACCCCTGGCCAGCCGTCCTATTTTAGAAATGTTGGATGATGTTTTCCATGAATCCAACTTAGCCCCTGACACCCTCCCACCTGCTCCCAGTAAACCTGACCGGTATTACAGAGTACCGGATTCTCACAAATACCCGTACAGAAATCTTGCAGACCCAGAGGTCATTACACAGGGACCAAAAGGAGCTAAGGCTAGTTCTGCCAAGAATCCTGTTCTTTCTGACAAGGATTCCAGAGCTCTGGACAGATGGAATAAAAAAGTATACACCTCTGCAATCTTAGCTCTCAATTGTCATTTCCATATGTTAAAATATCAACAAAACACTGTGGAACTATTAAAGCAACCTTTCCTGACTCTGCCAGTTTGAAAGAGTTAGCAGGGTTACTGCACTCTACTTGTCAAGTGGCCAAACACTCATTACACTGTGGATATGACGCCCTAGACGCTTCATGCAGGGCAACAGTGTCAGGATCTGTCATTAGGAGACATGCATGGTTGAAGGAACAACCTCTCTGATCATTTCAAGTCTGAACTACTTGATGCACCCCTGGATAAGGACCGCTTCTTTGGAGTAAAAGCAGAAGAGGTGCTTAAAAAGATGGGAAGATTAAGCAAAATCTATGCAAACAGTAAAAGATTTCTTTCATGTTCAACCTCCCATGTTCAGCAGGAACTTTCCTTCTAAGCACTGGTCCTTCCCTGCACCTAGCAGCCCGGGCCAAGGTAAGCCCCACAGGGACAGACCACCCAGGTCCCTATCCCACAGGCAGCAGAGAACTAAACAGTGGTCCACTTCTGCCCCAAAGGCAGGGAGTTCTAAGCCACCCTTCTATGGAAAAAAAACTTGACTCCCTCTCCCCACTCTGCCCGCCTTTCACTCACCAAAAGCTAGGAGGAAGGCTCTCCCTCTGTAAAAAAAATTGGCTTTCTGTAACAAAGGACCAATAGGTCTCAAAGATCATTTTTCAGGGATGCAAATTCTCTTTCAACGAACTCCCAATTTCAAGAGGGTACCCAGACTTGCATCCAAATCAGTGGGCAGAGGCACTGAAACAGGTATAAACTCTCATATCCCAGGGGGCAGTAGAACCTGTCCCCCCAGATCAAAGAGGCAAAGGCTTTTATTCCAGACTATTCCTTGTTCCCAGAAAAGAGGGCACTTGGCACCCCATCCTGGATCTATCCATTCTGAACACCTCCCTGGTGGTCCCCAAATTCGAAATGCTAACTTTGCAGCAGCTGCTACCTCTGCTGACAAAAAAATGCCAGGCTAGTGACCCTAGACCTAAAAGCTGCCTACCTCCACATTCCCATAAGGGAATCCTGCAGGAAACCATGCACTTCAGGTGAGCTCACAACACTTCCGGTTCTCTGTGCTACCCTTTGGCTTATCTACTGCACCAAGAGTATTCACCAAATACGTAGCCCCTGCCATAGCGTTTTGCAGGCAGAGAAATGTACAGATTTTCCCTTATCTGGGCGACTGCCTCACTCAGCCAGAGTGCAAAGAAAAGCTGCTCCAGGACCTTATTTTTGTCAAAACCTTCCTAACTTCCCTAGGGTTGACCATCAACAAGAAGAAATCAAAGCAAACACACTCCAGGAAGATCATTTTCTTGGGAGCACTGCTGGACACCGCATCCCAACGGCCTTATCTACAGAAACGCAGAGCTTACTGCCTCTCTACTTTACCCAGCTGGCTTCCAGAAGTCACCTCACTGCGTGGAAGTTTCTGCAAGCCTTTGGGTACATGGCATCTTGCATCCTTCTAATTCCTATGGCCAGGCTTCACATGAGGAAACTTCAGTGGTATCTAAAGAACATTTGGTGTCAGCACTGTCAGCCTCTAGAGACCTCTTTCCCACTGATCCATTATATAAGGGCAGAGTTTCTCTGGTGGGCAGGGGCTTGTGCCAAGAACAAGGGTCTTCCCTTCATTCTCTGCCCTTCTGGCCAGACCATCACCACCGTCGATTCAGACATTGCTTGGGGCGCTCACCTAGCAGGCAGGTGCACTCAAGGTGTTTGGGATGCCCAGCACCTTCCCTTACACAGCAATCAGAAGGAAATGATGGCAGTACAAAAGGCCCTGACATTCTTCGAACCCCATCTCAGGCCAGGAGTACCCTTATCAAAACAGACAACACCACAGTAATGTGGTATATCAACAAACTGGGAGGGACCCAATCTTACCCTCTGTGCAGGCTAGCCATGAACCTCTGTCTGACAGCCACCTCCATGGATCTACTCTTAATTGGTCAACAACACCCTGGCAGATGACCTAAGCAGAAACTTACTGGACCTAACATATGCAAGAGATGCAATTATACAGCCAAACTGGAAGCTAAGCTGTCTCCACCCAAGACTGGAACAGACAGTCAGGAGGAGAAGGTTAACACTTGCACCACACCTCCAGCTACACACACACCTACTAAAACAGCACTAGCAAAAAATACACATAAATACACAAAATCATACTCTGAGGCTCTAAATAAAAGCCTGCAAAGGCATCAGAGACCTCCAAAGCAGACACCCAAACAACCTGCACTTCCCGTCACAAACCAGACAACACACAAAACACAAAATAGGTGTGCCACACAATCACAGCCCTTAAGGCGAAATAACATACGTAAAACACTAGTAATAGGTGACTCTATAGTCAGGCACACTGATGTCCCACTCACTAGGCTGGACAAGCAGAAGGTTACTGTTAGCTGTCTTTTGGGAGCCAGAATCCGCCAAATAACACAAGCACTCAGGTCACTCCAGAACAAGTACAAATATGACTGTCATTGTTCATGTTGGTGTGAATGACCTGAGATGTACCTCCCTGGACTGCATGAAAAGAGATATGGAAGAGCTCTCTGATCATGCAGCCCAGGCTGGTATGACCCTGACCCTGACTCTGAGTAGCATCCTGCCCCTCACCAAGAATGATACCTCAGTATAAAGAAAAAAATGATCAGTTTCAACAATTAGCTAAGCTTCTGGTGTCATTCAAAGGGGATCCAGTGTCTGTCAGCCTGGGAGGACATGCTCGACAAGCCACGTTGCTTTGCAAGAGACTGCTTGCACCTGTCACCCCTAGGCTTTCGAATACTGGCCAAGGCTCTTGCTGCCCTCATAGTGCCTTTCTTAGGAAAGGCTCAAAAGACAAACCCTCCTCCGTAAACAGCACAATTAACAAAAAACTGAGGGTTATGCTACTCAATGCCAGGAGTTTAAATCTCAAAATGCATGCGCTCAAAGCACTCTTCAGTATGGAGAACGTCTACATCTGTGCAGTAACTGAAAACTGGTTCAAGGCTCCAGAGAGCACCCCAACACTTCCGGGCTATAACTCATACCACATGTTTCGGCCACAGAACACGGACCGAAACACAAAAGGAGGGGGGTATATCCATATTCATCAAGGATACTTATACCTCCAGGTTAGTGGCGCAGCATGATACCTCTGAGATCATCCATCTGCAACTAACATCGGGCAAATCTGCATTGTAAATTGTGGCCTGCTACAGATCACCCTCCATGACCCATGACCACCACTCCACCTTTCTGGAGACACTGGAAAACATGAAGGTCCTACTGAACACCCTGATATTGGGCGATTTCAATTACCCTACCATTCAATGGGAAAACTACTAGAGTACAAATTCCCAGGCCCAGCGCTTCCTGGAATTCATCAACTCAAATGCCCTGGAACAGCTGGTAAACTCCCCTACCAGAGGTGAAAACATATTGGACCTGGTCATCACCAACATGGGCGACAGGTATTCCACACCGGAGGTCAACCCATCACTGGTTAGATCAGACCATAAACTAATCACTCTGGATGTCCAGACCCCACCACCACCCCCATCTAAGGAAACCACAGTAAAAAAACTTTTCTAAAGCAAACTTCACCTTACTTAAGACAGAGGTGGTAAGTTTCACTGCCCCCACGCTAAAGGATAAAGCTGCCCAAGATGCAGAAACTTTTACAAATGCACTCTATGAGCACCTACAAGGATGCATGGATCATGCCATCCCTAGCAAAACCAAGACTCACTCCTCAGAGAAGGAAACCAGTTTGGTGGACCCCTGAAATAAACAGGCTATACAATAGGAGGAGGAAACTTGTTCAGAAAAAAGCAAATCCCAAGAAGGGAAAGACTTACTTAAGGCAGAGGTGGTAAGTTTCACAGCCCCCACACTAAAGGATAACACTGCCCAAGATGCAGAATCCTTTACAATTACACTCTGTGAGCACCTACAAGGATGCATGGATCGTGCCATCCCTAGCAAAACCAAGACTCACTCCCCTTAGAGAAGGAAGCCAGTCTTGTGGATCCCTGCCATCTACAGGTTATACAACAAAAGGAGGAAACTAGTTCAGAAAAAAAGCAAATCCCAAGAAGGAAAGACATCCCTGATCAGTATCTATAAGAAACTAAGATCCCTCATGAAATCATCCAAGGCTAACTTCGAAAGAAAAATTGCCAAGGATTCAAAAGATAACCACAAAGCCTTCTTTAGCTATGTTAAGAATCTAAGTGGCAACTTGCAGATATGCACCGAACTAGTGCAAAATAGCACAAAATATACTGAACCTACTGATATTGCCAACATCCTGGCAGATAGATTCAGTGCAAACTTCACCCCCCTCTCACCTCGAGAAGGGCCCACAACAATACCAGAAAAGTGTAGTGTCCCAAAAATCACAGACGCAAGGTGAAAACAGCCCTTTCAAAAGCCAAAAACACAGCGTCAATGGGGCAAGATGGTGTCCCAGGCTGCATCTTGCACGAACTACAGAACAAACTAACCCCCCACCTAAACACCGCTGTTCAACCTCAGCCTGTCCACAGGCTACATGCCCATAGAATGGCGCAAAGCAATGGTTATTCCTCTCCACAAAGGAGGAGCCACAACTGACCCTGGTAACCATCACCCCATAAGCCTGACTAGCCTGGTCTGCAAGGCTATGGAGCATGTCATCATGGACTCATTAACAAAGACATTGGGAACCTCCAAACACTTGACCCGACCCAATTCGGCTTTAAAGGCAGATCATGCCTACTAAACCTGGTTGACTTCTTCGAGACAGTCACCAAGGCCATAGACGAGGGAAAGGTGGTTCACACAGCCTACCTTGACCTCGCCAAGGATTTTCTACACCATTCCCCACTCTGGTATTACAGAAAAACTCACCAGCCTGAACATAACCCCCTACATCACGAGATGCGTTGCCAACTGGCTTACTGACAGAACTGACACGGTAAGAATAGCGGGCTCCAGGTCTGACTCTAAACCAGTCACAAGTGGTGTCCCGCAAGGCTCGGTCCTTGGTTAGCCATAGCCCTCCCGTTTTTGCCTGTACTTCTGAGAAGTATATGCTGAACAGTAGGCAAACACAGGAGGGCTATGGCTAACCAAGTTCACCGATGACTGCAATCTGGGAGCCATAATTGACTCGCCGGCTGACACGGACATCCTCCAAAAGGGCCTTACTGAGACGGACACCTGGTGTCAAAGTCATGGCCTCAAGCTAAATGCCAAAAATGCATAGTCATCCCATTTGGGAAAAACAAAACACCCATGAATTACCACATAGGTGGCAGCCCCCTTAATACAGAAGAGGTAATAAGAGATCTGGGGACCCAAGTAGATAGTAATCTCTCCTTTGACAATCATATTGCCAAAGTAGTTAGGAAATCCTTCTATGTGGCCCATCTAATTACTAAAGGGTTTGCATCTAGAAATAAAGGGGTTATAATGCCCCTCTACTCGTCACTCATTAGACCCATCATAGAGTACAATGCCCCATTTGGGATGTACCTCACAAGACACTTCCAACAGCTGGACAGACCACAAACGTACCTCACCAAGAGGATTACTGGCCTGAAACATATGTCCTATGCAGCCCGACTGAAAAAACTCTGGCTGTACTCAGTGGCATATCGCTTACTCAGAGGTGATCTCTGCCTGACTTACAAGGCCATGTCCAACTCAGAATTGGTTGTCATGCTCCAGCTAAAGAAATCCAAGTCACTGCGAGCCACATGCTCTAGTGAGCTAAACCTCACCACAACAATAAATAGAACATGCTGGAGGGATAGATTCCTGTCACAGAGACTCCCCATGCTTTGGAACAAAATTCCAAATTAAATCAGGCAGAGCCCCTCACTAACGCACTTCAAGAGAAACCTTGACGAGTGGATGGGAAACAGAAAATACACCCCTGGGATCACTTCATTGGCTCTGCTTGACAGAGGATCAGTTAATTAATCAATGGGGCAGCAAAAGCCGACACGCTCTGGTTAGGCTTATAAATGCCCTCGGGCAGATAACCTAGTACCTACCTATGACCACCACAAATAGCTCCACAGAAAAATCTTTCTTCAAGTCACTCAGGAGAGGGGTACTCTGGAGGTGGATCTCTTTGCTTCACACCTCAACCACCAGCTGGAAAAAGTCTGTACCAGGGAGTATCACAACCTAGCGTGGAAGGTAGATGCTTTGACCTTCCCCTCAAACTCCCTCTTTGTGGCTTTTCATCCTCTGCCTCTTATTCCCAAGGTACTGATCAGAATAAAGGAGTGGAGAGCAAAGGCCATCCTAATTGCTTCAGATTGGCCCAGACAGCATTGGTACCCCTTACTGCGCAGCCTGACATTACAGCCCCCCAGGCAGCTTCCCCTTATCTCAGACCTCTTTACCCAGGTGGGAGGGAATGTTGCAGACTCTCAATCTGTCAGCATGGCTAATATTTTAAAAGCAAATAAGGGGTCCCTGTTAGGCAAACAGGTCCTAGACATTATCACAGAAGCCTGAATGCCCAGCACCAGAAAATCTTATGCAGGGAAATGGAAAAGATTCTGCTCCTGGAGCCAGTACATCACAACCTTTCATTCCTCTTATCTTGGACTACCTAGCAGAGTTACTCAATAGTGGCCTCTCCTTGTCTTCTATTAAAATTCATGCCTCAGCCATTTCAGCACATTTCGATTCAGACCATCTTCTCACATCCTTTGATTAAACAGTTCCTCAGAGAGGCTTCTAATATCAGACCTCCCAGAAGGCCACCCACGCCAGCCTGGGACCTGAATTATGTTTTAGAAAAACTTACCTTACCTCCATTCGAACATGCTGCTTCAGCAGAATTGAAATACCTCTCCTGGAAGACTGCTTTCCTCCTAGCTATCACCTCAGCCAGAAGGGTTTCAGGACTTCAGGCACTCATGGCTGTTGACCCCATTCATCATTTTCCATGTAGACAGGGTCTCCCTGAGGACTAACACCTCCTTTATGTCCAAGGTGGTATCTGATGTGACCCTCAACCAGGCCATACATCTACCCACCTTCTTTCCCAACCCTCAAAACCAGGGGGAAAGAATTCTGCACTCACTAGACGTGCACAGACATCTCAGATACTACCTGGACCATACTAAACCCTTCAGAAAAACAGATTAGCTTCTTGTCAGCTTTGCCCCAGGGGCAGAGGGGGGAAGCCCATTTCCAAGCAAACCATTTCCAAATGGCTATCACACTGTATCCATTTTTGCTACAGACTACATGGGAAATCACCCCAAGTCTTTGTGTACCCATTCCACTAGGGCAGCATCCACTTCCACAGCATTCCTCAGAGGATTCCCCACCAGGGACATCTTGGAAGCTGTCACCTGGACCTCTGTCCCATACCTTTACAAAACATTGCCACCTACCTCTTTTCTCTAAGTCTAGGGCAGGGTTTGCCTCTGCAGGGCTTGCTGACCCATGCCTAGGGCCAGGGCGGCTCATGCTACAGGACTGCAGCCCCCCCCACCTAGAAAGCATAGCAAAAAGAAAACAAAAAAGTAAAGACAAGAAAACAAACAAAAAAAAAAAACATTTACAATCACAAGTCCCAGAACTCAGTGCATGCACTGGGGTCTCAAAAACTCCAGACTGCCTTTGTCGGCAGTCCAGATAGAGGGGAATGCATCTCAGCCCTGCAGATGCCCAGGAGTCTGTGCGGTGATGACTGCACAGTGCTGAGGAGCCTCCGGACTGCTTCATCTGCAGGCAGATCTAATCAGGAGAGAGGTGAGGTGAGTTTTGAGCTCTTGCGGGGCGGGATTTGGATTTCAGTGTGCGGGTGACTTGGATTTTACTGGTCCGTTGGACTGAGCTCCGTTCCGTTTAGTGTGTGTGTTGCGGGTGACTTGGATTTTAGTGCTCCGTTCGACTGGATATTCTACAGCAGGTGATCTCCGTTTGGTGTGTGTGTGTGCGTGGCACTTCTCCCCTCAAGCTGCAAGTTATTTGTACTATGCTTACATCACCGGATTTCTATTGGTGAAATTCTGCTAGCTGAGGTGGTTATTTTTGATTTCCAGTTTTTCCTATTTTCCAGAATGTATGGGACTAACAGAAGCTGCACTTTTGCAGTAGTATAGTAATGTTATTTTTGCTTGGGAAGGCTGTCATCAGTTTTAGGATTACTTTTCATGTCTGTTGTCAGGCTGATCTTCCACAGTTTGTAGAATACAGAGAATTGATTGACTGAGCTTGATGGAAAAATACAAACATGTTGATATGCATCTAATACAAGGGCTATAAAAGTAGTATTTATAAATAATATGGCACTTAATATAATATGCCATCTTAATTTAATTCCTCCGTGTTCTTTTCATGTTGTTGGTCTGTGTGCCATTTTTGAAGTACATCGTACCCCTCCACTTGTTGGATTTGCCAGTCTGAACATTCCGCCAATACTTGGGCACATCCTGGAGATTTTTCTTTTACAAATGTCTCTGCTTGTTTAATTTTCTTTAGTAATTTTCTGTTGTGTGTCAGTCTTGGTCCTTGTTGAATATAATTGTACTGTAGTAAAGCTAAAAAAAAAAAAAGAAAATGCCTTTGTTTTGAATTCCCCTGCTCCACAAGTCTTGAACATATGGGTCTCTGCCCTCCCAACTTCAGCTTTAAATTATGATGGCTCATTGAGGTATATATTCTGATAGAACACTCTAGAAAATGTTGTGTATCACATGACATATGCAGATCACTTTTCCAAACATAATTACATTTAGAGCTATATATTCTATATTTCACAGTCCTTTTCAAACCTGCAGCTAATTCTGCACTACAGTAACTTCTCCAGGATTGCAACATCACCGTTGGCCCATATTTTCTCCACTTTTTTGAGACTGTCTTCACTGTGTTCCATGGTATATCCAATGCTGTGGAAATGTTTTTGGCCCTTCTCTTGACTGATACCTTTCAACAATGAGATCCCTTTGATGCTTTGTAAGCTCTCTGCGAACGATGGCTTTTGCTGTCGCAGGCAACTGAGTAAATGTCAGGAAAATCCTGCTATGACAGCTGAACTTTATTTGGGGTTAGAGTCTCTTTAATTGATGGCAGGTGTGTACCCAAGAAGACTGAATGCTATAATTTAAATCAAAAGATGTTTCAACAAAGTATTAGTTTAAGGGTGTGCACACTTATGCAACCAGCTTATTGTACATTTTATATTTTTCCCCTTACAGATTTGTTTGTTTTCAATCACGTTGTACAGGTTATAGGTCACATTAAAGGTAGGAAAAGTGTGAAATGATTTAACAGGGGTGTGTACACTTTTTATATCCAGTGTGTGTGAAATGCCCCAGTTGCTACATGGTGATGGGTAGAGAATAATGCTTGAACCCTGTACTCTTGGTCCCAAGTGGCAAGAGCCTGAATTCCCTACCCACCACCATTTATAAAACAAATTGCAGATTTTTACCTATTTGTTCTGTTCCTCATAAAATCTGTGGTTTCTGTATTTTCATTTCTGAACACAGTCAGTAGTGCAGTGGTAGCATTATTGCCTGACAGCTACAGGTTGTCTGGTTTGATTTTTGGCTGGGGTGCTTTCTGTGTGGCATGTGCATGTCCTCACTGTGTTTGTGTGGGTTTGCTCTGGTGTCCTCCCATCTTACAAAGACGTGTCTGGAGTGTTTCTTCCTGTGCCTCTGCTGAAAATTGGCTTTTGTTCCAAGTCAGACTTTCCTGGTTAACAAATGTTAAATAAATAAAAATGACAAGCATTTGAATTTCAGACTTCATATTCTTCAGAAAGTACATGATAACACAAAACCTATTATAGCAATTTTCTAAGTTTAAAAGATGGATATTTGAAATTTGTCCCTATTTTTGGGACTGTATTTCCCCATTATTGGCTTCGTCCAGGTTTTTTGTGCCAAGGTTGAGAGCTATGGTAAGAACTGAATATACTGAATATGTTTGGGAGCTGTATTCCCCCATTATTGGCTTTGTTCAGGTGTTTTGTGCTAAGATGTTGACCGCTATGGTGAGAACTGAATTCACTAAATGTTAGCCATTTAAGTTTCAGTCTTCCTCCCTTTCATACAACAGATGATTTGGCATAGTGGTATGTTGCTCTGACTATTTTGCACAGGGTCCTGTGTTCAATACTTGGCAGTGAAATGTATGGTGGTAACACAGCATTTTACTCTAGCAACTTTCTAACATTATATACGTAATGTTTAAAATGTGTCCCTGTTTTTTGGTGTTTTGCCCCCCTCCCACCTAAAATATGGCACTTTCCAGATTTCTTGTGCTGCAAAGCTCAGAGATACAGCTGAGTGTCAAGTAGATTTTACAAGAAGCTGAGAGCTGCAGGGGAACAAACGTTTAGTGCTGCTTATGCCGAGTCTGCTTGCATTGTTAGTACCACAACAGGTAGTGTACTTGCCTTTTGATGCAGAACGCTGTGGGTTCTACTCCCACAGTAGGTAGATGCATTGCTGATACTGTACTGTATTGTAAAGGGGTGGATGATGCAGTCCTTTTTGGTGAAGA
This sequence comes from Protopterus annectens, assembly GCF_019279795.1. Lineage (NCBI taxonomy): Eukaryota > Metazoa > Chordata > Ceratodontiformes > Protopteridae > Protopterus > Protopterus annectens. Next base: position 1,728,782,622 of record NC_056735.1, read on the forward strand.
TATCTAGTAACTATAAACCTGTTATCAGTTTGCCATCCATTCCCTATTGCAATATTACTAGAAATTTGAGTAGACTTTTATGATAGAAATATTCTGAATTGGGCTGTTTTGTCATTATTGGTGCATGCATTTTGTTTCATTGTTTACTGGAAAAATGTTCAAAACAAATTTAAAATGCCATCTAATAACTGTACTATATTGTACAAGGAATATAATTTAATATAATCAGGAAGGTGTATCAAAGACCATGTGTATTTTTCATGTGCAAGGGACCTACTATTTGAAATCAGCCCAAAGTTCATCTTTATATGCCACTGGCAAAATGTATTTTTTTAATGTGGGTTTCAATGTTGTTTCAATGAATGTAAGTTTCAAGGGCAGAGAGATTTTAATGCTAAGTCTATTTTCATTGTGAGACTGCATTGCTTTGTTTAGCAGATAACTATTAGGGTTTGTGCTGAAAATGCAAAATAAAACTTTCAAATGAAATCCAAATCATCGCAGAAGTAAAGCAATATGCACATCACAGTGTTTATGGTAAATTGGATGAAATAACCAAGGAGTGGAACATTGGAATGGCTGCAGGGGGAGGCTCCATTCAACCATGATTTTGTGAGGGGTGAAGAGCAGCAAACTCAGACAGCCCCGGCTGAACTATACCTCTCAACTGTCCAGATTTTTGCAGAATGAATAAATGTTTGCTTCTTATTTTTGGTTTGTTCCTCATAAAATGTGTGGTTTTCTGACAAATCATTTAGGAATGAAGTCACTAAATAATGACAGACATTGAGTTTCAGACGTTATAACCTTCAGAAAAATGCATGCTAAAGCAAAACCTATTATTCTGGATACTGTCTTAAGTTTATACAAGAGCAACTTGTACTGTTTGTATGTTCCCCAATATAGTTGGCCTTGTCCAGATTTCCTGCATTAAGAGGTTGAGAGGTAAGTGCAAATAAATCACTTTATAGAATTAGGAATATCCATACCTCTCAACTGTCCCCAATTTTGGTTCAAAATGTTGCTCTCCTAATAATCCCTCTGCAAAATGGCAATTTTGGAAGAAAACATGGAGGGTTTACAATTATAAACAACTGTAATGATCAGAGTTATAGATTACTTTTATTTCAGAAATACATGTAGATGCTCTTATTTTGTCAGCTGCTCAAGTTAACAGTACTAATATTAAAAAGGTGTCCCTTCTTTGAGAGGTTCCCAGCTGTATTGTGTGGCAATTTTATATTTTTGCATCACATTTTTGGTCTGTTTTTCATAAAATTGTGGTTTTCTGGCAAATTAGTGGGAAATCATTAAAGACTGAAGTTAAAACATAATGGCAAACATTTGAGTTTCAGATTTCATACCCTTTAGAAAATGTATATTAATGCAAGACTTACTACTATTCTATTATCTTTATAAGTTTATAAGAGCAATATTTAAAAATGTCCTTATTTTTGGGCTTGTGCCCCACTTCTATGTATGGCTTTGTCCAGATTTCTTGCTCTGAGGTTGAGAGGTACGAGTGTCAGAGCAATCACCATCAGCCAGAGACATATCAAATTCTGACATACTTGTTGCACCCCACTCCCCATTGTAGTAGCTCTGGTTGTGTCCAAGAAAGGCAAGGAGCAGTTATGCAGTGTAACTGTGCAGAGTATTCCCCCATCCAAGATAGACCACAAGTACTACCATGCCTTTTCATCTTTCCTTGATTTTGCTGAATGTTCTGGTTTTCTGTCATATTTTTATACTGTTGATTTATGCTTCTTCTTATTCAGAAAATGCATGCTGTTGCAGTGCCCTGTTGCTCTGTGTTTAAGTAGCAATGCCTTAATGACCATCAGGTAAGCTTGTTGGAGATTCTAAGATGCATGTAAGCTTTAATAAGCATACTGTTAAAGAATTAGCAACATTGAAAGCCTTTTTGTTGTTGCCATGCAGAGAATATTTACATAACTAGATAACGTATAAGCCTTAGGTATTGAAATGCATATGACAGTATTTGTAATAAAGGATAGGATTACAGTATTTTCAGAAGCTCATTACATTTGTTGACTTGCAGTCATCTTTGCAGGCTTTACCCGTAAACTAAACAGAATGCCAATCTATCATGTGTGGTCCATAACTTGTGCAGTAATCCTTTAAGCAATTTATCTTGAGCTTGTTTGCTGTTCATTTTTTACTTTGATCATGTCTTCCCCATGAAACAAGTAGACAGTTGTTGTCAGGCAGCAGGTCTTTTTTGGGTATCGTTTGAGTCGAGTGCTGCTTGTTTTTTTTATACTTGATTTTGACTGGCATTCCAGTAATGTATTTAAAAAGTAATTTATTTTTTCATGCCTCACAACCTTTGTGTTTCCATCTAGATATTAAGTAAGTTGTCATGTAGCCAATGCATTGAAATATTTTTTTCTTCTACACTTCATTTTGTCTTGATTAGACTGTCGTAATGACAGTTTGGCACACAGGGCAGTGTATTTAATTAAAGTTCTAGTTGTTGTGGTTTTGAGCATAGCTCCACCCCTTTCTAGTTTGCCACACCCCGCCCCATTGGCCCCACCCATTCAGATGTCTCCTGCAGCCCCCCTTTAATTTGAAGTCACCAGCCACCACTGCCTAGGGCTCTAACCTGTCCTTCCACCCCTCTCCTCAGCTTTGGGAATCCTCCCACAGGTGATGACTGCAACAGTGAAACACGAAGAACATAGTACAGTTGTGTACACTTACCTTAAATGTAGCTGTTCAAGTATATTCACTGTTGCAGTCCTGTTTTCCCTCCCTCCTTCCCTCTTATATCCTCTTTCCCTAGGGGGACATAAACTTCCCATGCTGGCTTTTAGCCACCAGGACCACTTTACCATATTTCCTTGTGCTTCTGATGGGTTAGGGCAAGAAAGGCTGATGTAATGGCATTGGCTGCCTTGCTTTGTAGCACTGACAACCTGACGTCAGACTACAGGCGATGGCAGCAGACACAGAAAAACATTGACTCTGGTATTCGGGCCGGCTGAGGGCTACCACAGCAGGGATAACTCTACAAGTGATGACTGCAACAGTGAATACACTTGAGCATCTACATTTATGGTAAGTATACACAACTGTACTTTGCCCATGTCTGGACAGATATGTGCCAAAGGGAGCATTATACTCAATGACTGGCCTAGTGAGGGCTGATTAGAAGAACAATAACATCCCTAGACCTACACACAATCCCTTTTTATATACAATATAAAAGGACTTGCTTATAACAATGAATACAATAGTCAAAATTTAGGTCAATGTCCACATAAGTTTCCAAGTCACTGACTGGGTCAGCTCTTATGGGGTGTACTGTTAATGCAGTAGTTCTCTGGAGTAGATGACTTCCCAAAGAATACAGTAATGCATTTTTGGCATTTTGTTTGTCCAGGATTATGGCACCATTTGTTTTGGACAAACTGTCCTGCCCTTAGTTTGTAATCATCTGTAAACTTAGTCAGCTAGAGCCATTTGGTATAGGCTTTTTATGTCAGAGAAGTAAGTGCTAAATCAGAGAGGTCCCATCACAGAACCCTGGAGGACTCCACTGGTGATTGGTCTCTTTATGGAGGTAACTTCCTGTGTTTTGATTTCTTGTATCATATCTGTGAGCCAGTTGGCAGTCCAATGTGACACGGGGTTATTCACACTTTAGCTTTTTTTTTTTTTTTTTTTTTTTTACTATGCCTGCTTGGGGGATTATGTCAAAGCTTTGGCTTGGTCAAGGTATGCAGTATTTTATATTTTGTCTTCATCCTTTGCTCTGTTAGCCTTTTTGAAAAAGTCCACCAGATTCCCTATATTTTTATTGATTACTTCCATGATAAGTCTTTCCATAGCATTACATATGAGACTGGTCAGTCTTATGGGTAGGCCCATAAAGTTTGTATGATAACCCTAGCTCACCCTGTTCCTAGAGAACACATCAGTTTTCTAAGTTTGTGTCCGGTCCCCCCAGATTAATGATGAGCTCCCATGCATCTGACAGTTTTGCCTCTTTTGGCTATACTGCCTAAATCAAAGGAATTTTTTTTCCATTGGTTTCTTGTTTTGTTTTTACTGCACTCTGCTTCATTGCAGCTTTCATCCTTTGTTCATACTACCTAAGTCTCCATGTAAAATAACTGTCCTAACCCCTCAGTTGCAGTCCTGTCATGTAGAACTGCTTCTGTTCCTCAAGTTGACCTTGTCTTGGAGAGAAATCGCCACAGACATATGGGTTCTAAAGAGGTTCTTGCATGACTCTCTCTTTCAGCTGTTCCCATTAGGGGTCACCACAGCAGGTCATCTGTTTCCATTTCTTCCTGTCCTCTGCATCTTGCTCTGTCACGCCAACCACCTGCATGTCCTCTCTCACCACATCCATAAACCTTATCATAGGCCTTCCTCTTTTCCTGTTACCTGGCACCTCCATTCTTAGCATCCTTTTCCCAATATACCCAGCATCCCTCCTCAGTACATGTCCAAACCAGTGCAATCTCGCCTCTCTGGCTTTGTGTCCAAACTGTCAAACCTGAGCTGGCCCTCTAATATACTGCTTTCTAATCCTGTCCATCCTCATCACATCCAGTGCAAATCTTCACATCTTTAACTCTGCCACGTCCAGGTCTGACTCCTGCCTTTTTGTCAGTGCCACTGTCTCCAACCCATATAACATAGCTGGTCTCACTACCCTCTTGTAGACCTTCCCTTTCACTCTTACAGATACCAGTTTGTCACAAATCACTCCTGACACACTTCTCTACCCATTCCACCCTGTCTGTACTCTCTTCTTCACCCCTCTTCCACAATGACCATTACTCTGAACTGTTGATCCCAAGTACTTAAACTCATCCACGTTCGCCAACTTTACTCCCTGCATCCTCAGCATTCCTTTATCCTCCCTCTCATTCACACGCACGCACATTCTGTCTTAGTCTTGCTGACCTTCATTCCTCTCCTCTCTAGAGCATATCTACACCTCTGCAGGGTCTCCTCATCTTGGCCCCTACTCTCACTACATATCACAGTGTCATCTGCAAACATCATAGTCCACGGGGCCTCCTGTCTGATCTTGTCTGTCAACATGTCCATCACCACTGCAAATAAGAAAGGGCTCAGGTTCTTGCATGACTACATTTAGATTTGTTTGGTCCTTCTCTCAGGAAAGGGCCATATGGCCTCCACAGAGCTCTTAGAACAGGCTCAGGCTACAGTGCAGTGGAGCTGCAGAACCTGTTCCCCTGGCTGAAAAAAGACAGGATTTGTATACCTACATTTTACTTGTTCAGAAGGGATGTGATACATTTCTCATCATGGATCTCAGCCGCTTCAATGATCACATCTGACATGTCATATTCTGGATAGTGCTTCTCCAGGGTTTGTACACTGGCTGTAGCAGGTCACCTGCATGGTTCTGCCTGATATGATGGATACCTTTTAGTATATCACTGTTATTGGTCCGCTAAGAACATTTCTTCCATTTGTTCTTGGTGTCTTTCACTTTCTGTACAGTGTGTTTTTCATTGTTTCTTCTCTGTTTTTAATGTGTTTATCAGATTGATGGGCATTACTGTAGGAGGCTGTCTTTATTTATTTGCATTTGTTTACTGGGAAGGTCCACTGGGCAAAGGTGAGCCCATTTTCAGTGGAGGCCCAGGGAGAAAAGCTCCACAATAAAGTTTAACAGTACACAATATGAACGAAACAATGCAGAGTATTTACAGAGCACAATACGACATTATACAGTACACTTAGATCTTTGTAATCAATACACTACATGGGAGGCTTGCATTTGAGCCAGTTGAAGTCATATTATAGTAATACTTACTGAAATAAAGATGCTTATACAGTAGAATGTTTCAAGATTTTCAACACTTAGAGGTATGAATAGTTGGTAAATTAATGTAGTGCAAGCAGGTCAGTTGTGTAGAGAATTGAGAGAGAGAAAGTTGTGAAGAGTAAGAGTACAGATAAATGTTAAATAAAATTAAATTCTGTTAACCGGGAAAGTCCGACTTGGAACAAAGCCAATTTTCAGCAGAGGCCCAGGGAGAAGCACTCCAGATGCATGTCTTTGTAACGTGGGAGGAAACTGGAGCACCTGGAGGAAACCCACAAGAATGCAGGGGGGACATGCAGACTCCCGACAGAAGGCCACCCCAGCCGAGAATCGAACCAGAGAACCTCTTGCTATGAGGCGACAACCTTACCGCTGCACCACTACACTGTCCGTGTGGTGGTGTTGAGGAGAAATTAGGTTTTAGGGAGTGTGATATTGGTACACGTGTACAACCAGAGACACTACATGTGTTGTCTGTGACTTTTTGAAGAGAGGAGGATTGCTAGTGGTCCTGATTGATGGTTGGAGGGCATTCCATAGTTTTGAGACAGTAAAAGAGTAAAGCATCTGACCAGCTGAGAGATTTGTTTTTTCTTCTTTGACCAAAAATTTATTTTCAGATCTAAGAGATCTATTTGGGTGGTATGTGTTAAGATTAGAAAGCAAAGGGCAATTTGATGGTTTTTATATAAATTGTTGTGCCGTTGTTAATTGTAAATATGTGAGCTAATGTGGTAGTTCAAACCAATTTAGTTGATGTGATAAAACATAGTGGGATGAGAATTTAGCATTTGTTATGAATTTAGCAATCTTGTTGTAGCATGTATGAAGTTTGGATTTCAAGGATGATTGGATGTTGGTAAGGATAGGGGCACCATATAATAGAGATGGTCGCAAAAAGGATGAGGCAAGAGACATTTTTGCAGTATGGTTAAGGAAGTAGTTATGTCTGTAAACAACATCCAGTTTCTGATGTGTGTTTGATGTTGCTGTGACTGTGGAGATCAAATGTTAGGTTTTCATCTATGATGACACGTAGCAATTTATTACTTGGAACTATTTTGATAATAGTATTATTTTGACAGTGAACAGTGAATTCATTTTTGTTGAGGGAGGAGGGGTTTGTTTGGGAGTAAATATTAGGAGTTTAGATTCATTGGGGTTTAGGGCGAGATGATGGGCATCCAGGTTTCAATTGACGTGAAGGCATTTTGAGTAAGTAGTTGTTCAGATATGGACTTGGCTGTGCAGATGATTATAGAATCATCTGCATATTGAATGATGGTGCCTTGAGTAAGGGTGTTGTGAAAGCTGTTAATGAATATGCTAAAAAGGAGTCCTAGTATGGATCCTTGAGGAACACCTGTGGTCATGTTAAGAAAAGGTGAGAAAGAATGAAGCCTTTGTTAGATTGTTGCCTGTTGGTAAGGTAGCTTGAGAACCAGTTCAGAGTTGGGGATGAAATGCCTAAGCTGGAGAGTTTGTTAAGAAGGGGATAGGATACTGTATCAAAGGCCTTGGAGAAGTCAAGAAAGAGTGAGAAGACAATATTGCCTGCATCATGGGCCCAGTTAACTGTATCCATAAAGGAAATGAGAGCTGTTGTGGTACTGTGACCTGGCCTGAAACCGTGCTGAGTAGGAGAAAGGATTTGGTTTTGAACTTTTCCAAAATTTTAGAGATGGGAAAAAGAATGGTTGGAAATTGGATATGTCAGAGTTTTTGCCACCTTTATGCAGAAGTAGAATGTATGCATTTTTTCAGATAAGTGATGCATGTGGCTACTGAATAGATTTAACTAGTATGCTGATGGGATAGCTAGTGGAACTGGCTGATAGTTGTAGGAATGTTGCATGTAGGTTGTCAGGCATTTTAGTACAGGGTTCGAGTCTAAGGAGTAGTGTTTTTTTTACTGTGGAGGTTATGGATGAGAATGAAAAGTTGGGTGAGGAGGAAGTAGTGGAGCGAGGTGAAGATGGACTTGCTGGGTTGAGGTTAGTTTGTGGAAAAGTGGTGGTGAGGTTATCTATGGTGTTGATAAAGTAGGAGTTGAAGAGTGAAGCTATCTCAGTGGGTGTTTTAACTGGATTAGGACAAGGATTATTATTGGAGACAGGGTTAAGTATGGAATTGATTGTACTCCAAAACTTCTTTGGATTTTTGTTTATATTGGGTTTGAAGTGTGAGGTAGTATTCTGTCTTTTCAGTGACTAGGCATTTTACTTGGTTGCGTAACTGTATTGAATGTGATCCAGAGGCATTTTTAACTTTTTGCCATGTCTTCCATGCTCTGTCCCTGGTGGTCATTTGTTGCTTTTGTTAAGCCAGCTGGCATGATTGATTTGTACTCTCTTTTTGATGGACTGGGGCTATGCTACTTGGGAACCTAAGAAATGTTGAATTGAAGAATTCAACAGCGTTGTCAAGAGGAAGAGATTTTTACATTTCCCAGCTTGTACTTTACAAGATGTCATTTAAGGTGGTTGGGCAGAAATGGGATAAGTCTATAGTTTGCTTATACTGGTGATTATTTTACAATTTGTCTTGAAGGTTAAAGGAACTTTTTGTACCTAGCCTTCTGCCTAATTGCCCCACTGAAGAATGTTAGTATCCCTAGCAAGCAGGCTGCCATATTTGTAAATCTGAAGGGCCTCCATTAACTGGAAAAAGTAATTTCTTATCCCAGAGCAGATGATTGCCTTCACTGAGACAGAATTGTACAGTTTGCTATCATTTTCTGCCCATGAAGAGGTACTATAAACTGATGTTATTGGGATACTGAGTGGGATGCCAGTAGACCAAGCAGATTCAGATTTTGCCCCCCTCCCATTTCTCTTGGGTCTTACAGTAGCCAAAATCTTCAGTTTCATTCAAACATCTGAGAATGTAGGTGTTGCAGTGGATTGTGACATGTCAATTTCTATAAAACCATTATGCCCTCATAGACCTTTTCATGCTGGACCTTGTCAATGGGCTGTGGAGTTGGCAGATGGTTCCTAATAGTATTTGTACATGTCCTCCCTCTGTGTGGCAGAACACAGCTTTAATCGCAGGTTTATGAGAATACCTAGGAACTATCCTCTTTCAGATGAAGTAGACTTCTCAGGAGATGGGGATTCACCTAGACATGTGAGAAGTAAGAGGAGTGATTCTGTCTCTAAAAATGTGTTAAACTGGCACTGACAGTGGAACCCCTTCTGCAGTGTCAGAAAATCAGGTCATGGTATACGTGGGTTGGAGACAGTGGCACTGACAAAAAGGCAGGAGTTAAAGCTGGACGTGGTAGAGTTAAAGATGTTAAGATTTGCACTGGGTGTGATGAGGGTGAATAGGATTAGGAATAAGTATATTAGGGGGTCAGCCCAGGTTGGACGGTTTAGAGACAAAGCCAGAAAGGTGAGATTGCATTGGTTTGGACATGTGCTGAGGAGGGATGCTGGGTATATTGGGAAAAGGATGCTAAGTATGGAGCTGCCAGGTAAGAGGAAAAGAGGACGGCCTAAGATAAGGTTTATGGATGTGGTGAAAGAGGACATGCAGGTGGTTGGTTAGACAGAGCAAGATGCAGAGGACCGGAGGAAATGGAAATGGATGATCCATTGTGGCGATCCCTAATGGGAACCGCCGAAAGGAAAAGAAGGTATATGTGAACAATCAAAATTTGCATACATCTGTAACCATTGTGCTTTGAGACAGTATTAGTCTGGCAGTGGGATGCAGTTCAAGCCATCCTCCTTTTATCTATTTGTATCCGGGAGAGTAAATGTTTGGGTGGATTCCATGCATTACAGCTCTGAATCCCACCTGGCTAGAGCCTTCTGGCAGTGGCACATTAGTGTCATGATTTGTTCACTACAAAGGAGAATGCAGTCCTCTTTGTTCATCTTTATTTAGTACCACAAGAGGTTTTGATGGTGGGGTATGAATGCATTCTTTCTCACTTAACTGGGAAAATCCATGTACTCTTTTTTTTTTTTTTTTTACTTTTCCTTTGATTCTGATTTTCATCTCCATATTCAGAATAGAAAGTCCAGAAGTCATTTTTGTTGCCTCTTGGTGTTTGAGGAGGCTGTGCTTCAGCCTCTTTTACTTTTGCCCTTGTAGTAAACTGCTGTAGCACAAGCCAAGGGCATTCCTATAATTTGGGGTAATATTACCACCTTCTCCTCCGGGAATAGCTCCTTTATTAGATCCCTTGTTCCTGCCTTATCTGGCATGGGATTCAGAGATGAAGAAGCCTGCAAGAATGTTGCTACTCAGACACATTTTGCAAAGTGAAACATATTGTGTCTCTGACTTGAAAGGTGTCCTTTACTGTCTAGGTCTGTTGGTCTAATGTTGGCCCTGACATATCTAGCATATGTATAACTTTGGTCTCATTTAGTTCGTGGCTAAGGTATACATTTCAGGCACATCAACCTATCTTGTCTTGTAGAAGAAATAACTGGTGCCCAGCACAAGTTGGTTAAGCAAACTCTTTCAGGGGTTACCCTTTGTTGACTGCCATTGAAGAACCTCTTTCCAAAATGGTACTTTGAACTTGAAAATTGACAGGCTTGTGGGTTCCCCATTCAAACAAACTATTTCAGCAGTTCTTGGAAGAAACTATTCCAAGTGGGCATCACTTTTGTTTGCAAGATCTTCAACCTACATGCCATTATTAGTAGGAAATCTTTGCTGTATCTCAAACAGTGGGTGTCTTTCAGGTCTAACCCATGTTTCCTCAAAAATGGATTCATAATTATCCTTAAATTGGTTCAGTCATCTCCCCTTCTTTACAGGGGCAGAATCAAAGAATACATTGGGTGTTGCCTTACAGTTCAAGTTTTACCTGAAGAGGTTGTATGTGTTCAGGAAAACAGATTGTGTTTACTTTTTTTGCTATGAGTAGGGAATAAGCAAATACCTAGTGGATTGCTAGTTTCATTATGTTTCACCTTTAAGTGGCTAACCACCTGCTGTAAAATGCTTCTTTGAAAGAAATGCCTGTCCATCTGTGTGACTACTTCCAGTGCTTGCTTCTAATGTCTTAATAGGAAATACAAGGCTTTATTTGACCAGAGGCTGTGTCTTGACAATAACCATCCCCAGACTCACAGACCTTGCCCTCTTTGTAAAGGTTGGTAAAGTCCCAGAGTGTATTATAGGTACACATCTGATTGTCTAAGCTATATCTAAACAGGGTGTCACGCTGATGTGCAAAGGGAAGTTTATTGCAGAACAAGGGGAGGTGCTGAGTGATCAACATATCCCTCCATTTAGTTTTATTTATTTTCTGAGGTAGATTTTGATCTCTTGTTCTAGTGTTGGCTGTACTGTCATGACACACAGAGAAAACAGAAGTCTCTGATAATAGGATCCTTGAGTGTAAAGTAAGGCACAAGTCTTCCCTCAAGAGTCTATATGACACTGAGTACAAGGAAAGAGGCCCCCACTTTTACTGATGGGCAAGATGTTTGAGACCTGAAATTCTTTTAGTTAAGAACCTCTGTGGTGTTTTACATTTATATATATATATATATATTTAGGGAGACAATGCCAGATTCTGCATTATGTTCTATAATGGGTAAAATCAGGGCAGAGTGCAGGGAAATAATAAATTCCTTGGTGGTTTTGAAAGAGATTCCCTTGGTGAAAGATTGTTTATACACACACACACACATGTTTATATGGACCTCCTGATTGTATTCGCTACATGGTGATCAGAGGAAAGGGTGCCATCTGCTCAGGTGCTCTGTTTTAACAAAAAGGTGAGATTTCTATTTCTTCTGGTTAATATCTGAGAATATCTTGAAATAGAATTAACGTATTTGTAGGTTCATAGGTAGGTACTAGGCTATCTGCCCGAGGGCATTTATAAGCCTAGCCAGAGTGTGTCGGCTTTCACCGCCCCATTGATTAACTGAGCCTCTGTCAAGCAGAGCCAATGAAGTGATCCCAGGGGTGTATTTTCAGTTACCCATCCACTCGTCAAGGCTTCTCTTGAAGAGTGTTAGTGAGGGGCTCTGCCTAATGTAGTTAGGAATTTTGTTCCAAAGCATGGGGAGTCTCTGTGACAGGAATCTATCCCTCCAGTATGTTCTATTTATTGTTGTGGTGAGGTTTAGCTCACTAGAGCACGTGGCTCGCAGTGACTTGGATTTCTTTAGGTGGAGCATGTCCATCAATTCTGAGTTGGACATGGCTTTGTAAGTCAGGCAGAGATCACCTCTGAGTAAGCGATATGCCACTGACTACAGCCGGAGTTTTTTCAGTCGGGCTGCGTAGGACATATGTTTGAGGCCAGTAATCCTCTTGGTGAGGTGCTTTTGTCGTCTTTCAAGTTGTTGGAAGTGTCTTGTGAGGTACATCCCAAATGGGGCATTGTACTCTATGATGGGTCTGATGAGTGATGAGTAGAGGGGCACTATAACCTCTTTATTTCTAGATGCGAACCCCTTAGTAATTAGATGGGCCACATAGAAGGATTTCCTAACTACTTTGGCAATATAATTGTCAAAGGAGAGATTACTATCTACCTGGTTCCCCAGATCTCTTATTACCTCTTCTGTATTAAGGGGGCTGCCCCCTATGTGGTAATTCGTGGGTGTTTTGTTTTTCCCAAATAGGATGACTATGCATTTTTTGGCATTTAGCTTGAGGCCATAACTTTGACACCAGGTGTCTGTCTCAGTAAGGCCTTTTTGGAGGATGTCTGTGTCAGCCGGAGACTCAATTATGGCTCCCAGTTTGCAGTAATCGGTGAACTTGGTTAGCCATAGTCCTCCTGTGTTTGCCTGTACTTCTGAGAAATATATGCCAAACAGTAGGGGTCACAGAACTGAGCCTTACAGGACACCACTTGTGACTGGTTTAGAGTCAGACCTGGAGCCCGCTAGTCTTACCATGTGAGTTCTGTCTGTAAGCCAGTTGGCAACCCATCTTGTGACGTAGGGGGTTTATGTTCAGGCTGGTGAGTTTAATACTCGAGTGAGGAATGGTGTCTAACACCTTGGCGTGATTAAGGTAGGCTGTGTGAGCCACCTTTCCCTTATCTATGGCCTTAGTAACTGTCTCGAATAAGTCAACCATGGTTAGTAGACATGATCTGCCCTTAAGAAAGCTGAACTGGGTTGGGCCAAGTGTTTGGAGGTTCCCAATGTCTTTGTCAATGAGTTCCATGATGATGCGGTCCATAGCCTTGGAGACCAGGCTAGTCAGGCTTATGGGGCGATAGTTACCAGTGTCAGTTATGGCCCCTCCTTTGTGGAGCGGAATAACCATTGCTGTGTGCCATTCTATGGGCACTTAGCCTGTGCAGAGGCTGAGGTTGAACAGTGTGTTTGTGGGGGATTAGTTTGTTCTGTAGTTCGTGCAAGATGCAGCCTGGGACACCATCTGGCCCCACTGATGCTGTGTTTTTGGATTTTGAAAGGGCTGTTTTCACCTGTGCTTCTGTGATTTCCGGAACACTACACTTTTCCGGTATTGTTGTGGGCCCTTTTGAAGGTGAGAGGGAGGTGGTTTGTACTGAATCTATCTGCCAGTATGTTGGCAATATCAGTAGGTTCAGTATATTTTGTGCTATTTTGCACTATCTCAGAGCATATCTGTGAGTTGCCACTTAGATTCTTGACATAGATAAAGAAGGCTTTGTGGTTATCTTTTGAATCCTTGGCTATTTTTCTTTCAAAGTTAGCCTTGAATGATTTTATGAGGGACCTTAGTTTCTTACTGATACTGATCAGGGATGTCTTTCCTTCTTGGGATTTGTTTTTTTTCTGAACTAGTTTCCTGCTTTTGTTGTATAACCTGTTTATGGCAGGGGTCCACCAGACTGGCTTCCTTCTCTTAGGGGAGTGAGTCTTGGTTTTGCTAGGGATGGCACGATCCATGCATCCTTGTAGGTGCTCATAGAGTGCAATTGTAAAGGATTCTGTGGGCAGTGTTATCCTTTAGCGTGGGGGCTGTGAAACTTACAACCTCTGCCTTAAGTAAGGTGAAGTTTGCTTTAGAAACGTTTTTCACTGTGGTTTCCTTGGTTGGGGGGTGGACATCCAGGGTGATTAGTTTATGGACTGATCTAACCAGTGACAGGTTGACCTCTGGTACGGAGCGCCTGCCGCCCATGTTGGTGATGACCAGGTCCAATATGTTGTGGCCTCTGGTAGAGGAGTTTACCAGCTGATCCAGGGCATTTGAGTTGATGAATTCCAGGAAGCGCTGAGCCTGGGAGTTTGTACTCAAGTAGTTTTCCCAGTTAATGGTAGGGTAATTGAAATCTCCCAAGATCAGGGTGTTCGGCAGGACCTTCATGTTTTCCAGTGTCTCCAGAAAGGCGGAGTGGTGGTCCTGGGTCAAGGAGGGTGATCTTGTAGCAGGCCACAATTTGCATTGCAAATTTGCCCGATGTTAGTTGCACATGGATGATCTCAGAGGTATCATGCTGTGCCACTAATCTGGAGGTGTGGGTATCCTTGATGAATATGGATACACCCCCTCCTTTTGTGTTTCGGTCCATGTTCTGTGGCCGAAATGTGTGGTATGAGTTGTAACCCAGTAGTGCTGAAGTGCTCTCTCGAGCCTTGAACCAGGTTTCAGTTACTGCACAGATGTCGACATTCTCCATACTTAGGAGTGCTTCGAGCACATGCATTTTGAGATTTAAACTCCTGACGTTGAGTAGCATAACCCTCATTTTTTTTTACTTGTGCTGTTTAAGGAGGTGGATTCGAATTTTGAACCTTGCCTAAAAAAGGCACTATGGGGGCAGCAAGAGCCTTGGCCAGTATTTGAAAGCCAAGGGGTGACCGGTGCAAGCCATCTCTTGTGAAGCAACGCGGCTTGTTGAGCATATTATCCCAGGCTAACAGACACTGGATCCCCTTTGAATGACACCAGAAGCTTAGTCAATTGTTGAAATTGATCATTTTTTTTTTATACTGAGGTATCATTCTTGGTGAGGGCAGGATGCTACTCAGGGTCAGGGTCATGCCCGCCTGGGTTACATCATCAGAGAGCTCTTCCATGTCTCTTTTCATGTAGTCGAGGGAGGTACAGCTCAGGTCATTCACACAAACATGAACAATGACAGAGTCATATTTGTACTTATTCTGGAGTGACCTGTGTGCTTGTGTTATGTGGCAGATTCTGGCTCCCACAGACAGCTAACAGTAACCTTCTCCTTGTCCAGCCTAGTGAGTGGGGCGTCAGTGTGCCTGACTATTGAGTCGCCTATTACTAGTGTGTTAGGTATGTTATTTTGCCTTAAGGGCTGTGATTGTGCGGCACATTGATTTTGTTTTATGTGTTGTCTGGTTTGTGACGGGAGGTGCAGGTTTTGTGGGTGTCTGCTTTGGAGCTCTCTGATGCTTTTGCAGGTTTTTATTTAGAGCCTCTGAGTATGATTTTGTGTATTTTTTGCCAGTGCTGGTTTAGTAGGTCTTTGTGAGGCTGGAGGTGTGGTGCAAGTGTTGACCTCTTCTCATGACTGTCTGTTCCAGTTTCCTCCCAAATCTCGGACATGTAGCCAGGTTAACTAGCACAACTCAAAATTTACCCTCTGTGTGTGGTATGTTGATATGACCTGTGATGAACTGGCAATCCATCCAGGACTGGGTCTTGCATTATACTCACAGCTTTCTAAGAAAGGTCCCAGTTCCATGTGACCATGAACTGGGTAAAGCAGATATTGAAACTAATGTACAGATGGAATTCAAAAGAGCAACATAATTTTTTTCTCAAAGATGGCATTTTATACATTTTTATACTTAAAACATTCATTCCATATAAAAATCTCTTCATAAGATATATGTGGAATGTTCAAGTCATACAAAGGCTTCTGACAAAGTATCTTGTTTCAGATTCACTTTATTGTCACTTAATAGAACTTGTTTTGCTGTTAGATTATTTGCTTTTCTTAATCTTACTGCCTTCAGACATGCTTAGTAAAACAAGTTCTTAAAGCAAAAACTTGTGAATTACTTTTAAAGAGTAAGTTGCAGTGAAATTGAGCTCTTCAAAATCAGTTCAGTACAGTCAGCTTCATGACAAAGAAGGGTAATGTTATGCCTGTAACCTAGATCACTTGATTTTGCCTAGTGGCCTGAGTTTACCAGGAGTTGGTGATGAGGACGGGAATGCTGAGGCAATGCCTGCTCTCCTGTTCTACTGGGTGGATTTGGAGCGAGAGGAGGGCACATGCTGAGGCATAAGCTTCAGTTGTGATAACAGGGCCATGCATGACAAGAAAGTGTGGAACTGCAAGGTCAAGGGGGAAAATACAGGTTCATCACCATGTAGACGAGGTAGCTAGTCCACATCACCCCTTGATGTAAGCCCAGCATGCCTAAAGATGTGTAGAATGTATAGCAAAAACATCAGCTGGCCAAACTGAAATCAAATCTGTATGCAACTGCTTTTCTACTGGACACACCACCTAACGCCTCCCTTACTTACATCACGTCTATTGCCACTCTCTGTTCCCACATGCTGCTTACCTGTGTTAATATTTGCTCATTGTTTTTAAGAACTGATTATCTGTGATGTTTTGAATTTTTACTGTGCTGTGGATTTTGACTACTGTAAAACTTATTCCACTGATCAATAAAAGTGAATGTTCTGTAGTCCTATCTCGCCTTCATTCTTACATTTGGGTTTGGAGCCAATCCTCTGCTCTGACAGCCTATTACAAAGCTCAAAGTCTTCTAGTTGGCTCGTGGCTAGGTAGGTATCCCATCGTGCACCAGTACAATCCTCAGATCTCATTTGCCGCATCTACGAGTTCAGGTGGGCTTCTTGCTTGGCCGTGGCTAAGTTTAAGAATTTTTCTATTATTACTATATTACCATTTAACTTTAGCGATCTATATGACTTTAGATAGAGTTTAGTAGTGTTAGAGTAGTTTCAGACTTCAAGTGTTTTCTTGACTTTAAATTACTGAATTGTTGAGAACTAGTTGGTTGTTGGTCCTTGTTCTCTTTTGGTATCCTGTGTGCCAGTCCTTTTCTAATTAACGTGCACGTTTGCACTTATTTTGCTATATTTTGTGTGCAGTGTTTCTTATTAGAGACTTTGGAATTTAGATAGTTATTTACTTAGATATTTAGTGTGTCAGGTTAATGTGCTCGTTTGCGCTTATTTTGCTATTTTTCGTGTGCAGTGTTTCATAGTATTAGAGAGTTTGGAATTTAAATAATTATTTACTTAGATATTTAGCAATTAAGCTTACGTGCAGGGTCTTTTCATAGTTTCAACCCTTTTGTTTCTATGACTCAGCGTTTTGAGTGTAGATTTATTTTTGAGACAGTTTGGACATTTAGATATCTCAAATTTGTGTGTGTAAAGTCTAGTTGATAGTTTTCTAACCTTCTAGTCTTATACTTTCTACCTAGGTCCGTTTAAGTTAGAGGACCTAGTTCTCTGTCCTTTCTCTCTCCCCCCAGGGCTAGGCCCGTTTGAGTTAGAGGACCTAGTCCTCATGGGGTGTGTGCGCTAGTGTGGTAAGGGCTAGGCCCGTTTAAGTTAGAGGACCTAATCCTCATTGTGCTTGTGTTTTTCTGCGTCACCAGTTATCATGTCTAAAGAGGCAAAAGACCATAAGCCTTCGGGTTTTAAAAAAATGTGTAAAGTGCTCCCAGAAAATGTCAATTACAGATGGCCATAGTAATTGTGTTTATTGTCTCGGAGTCATTCATCTGCAGGAAACCTGTTTGTTTTGCCATTCCTTCAGCTCCAGAGTTCTCCAGGAGGAGACGAACAAGCTAATTTTGAAAGGTCTCCTAAAGCCTTCCTTCGAGGAAGACTTGGCCAGTTCTTCTTCCTCAAAATCTCATTCCTCCAAAAAAGAGAAGATGAAGCCTACCAGGAGGCATTCCCCGGCACCGTCCAGTGCTTCAGAACCACCTCCTAAACCGGATAAAACTTTCTTCCTCCTCTGCTCCACTGGCTGATCAAGGTTGTTGATACTGAGACTTAAGTTTCAGCCCCATGCATTTCAGAGCCGACTACTGAGAGACTACATCGGAGCCGGTCCAGAGATCCCTTGCCCGGTCTCCCCAACCTTAAGGTCCCCAATCTTGTAGAGGTCCAGATCACCCACACTGTCTTCCAGGAGCTTATCAGAGGAAGATGTAGAGAGTGTAGTGCTTAGACTCTTGAAGTCATCTGCCTTGCCAAAAATGCTGTTGACTCCAACCCAGTCGGTCCCGGAGCCACCTGAGTCCATTTCCCCAGTTGTGGTTCCTCCTCTGAGCCATGCTGGGCTTTCAGAGCTGGAGTGTTCAGTACCACTGGTTGTGGAACCCTCAGTTCCAGCTCCCCTTTAGGCTGTCTCTGAGCAGAGGTCTGCTCTGACACCTTTGGTGCCGTCCACGGTGTCTAGGAGCTGAAGTTCACCGGTCGGCCCCAACAGAGACGCTTGGACCCGAACCTCTTCAGTTCTGAGTCTCTCACTCTCAGTGCATCAGCTAGGGTGAGCTCAGACCCTACATCTATCTTGGAGCCGATGGCTTCTTCTGTCTCCTTAGAGCCGAGGAGGTCTTCAGAGCCAAACAGGTCTGCCTTCAAGATGATGTCCCGCTCATCAGCTCCACTCAAGGGTACCAACACTGTTCCCCCTCAGGTACTGACCTCCATCTCAGCACCTACTCCCTCTCTCTCTCTCTCGACAGCAGAGACCTGCAGCCTCAGGAGCCCCTGGTTGGTGGCCCCCAGTCTTCTGAGACCTCCCTGGAATATCCTTCTGAGGAGCCCCCTGAGAAGAGGACATGCAAGAGGAAGCATGTAGACTCCCAGGATGAGTCCCTTACCTCCGACACTGATCTCAAGGAGTCAGAGGGGTCCCCCAAGTCGTCCTCTGATGTTGCCTTTGTAGACATCTTGGAGATCCTTAAGCAGAGGGGTGGCTGGTCCACTGTTACCTCTTCTGATGAGGAGTTGGTGTACCTGAAGGCTTTCGGGTCTCAACCTTCAGCCTCTTGGGTGTGTCCACCTTTTGATGAACTTTCTGACCTTGTTAGTTGGAAGGTGTGGGAGACTCCTGATGCCATGGAGCCAGTTCCCAGGAGACCCAATAAATTTCTGTCTGCTCCCAAAGAGAAGGAATTCTTATCCAAGGTTGTGCCTGTAGATGCCATGGTGGTGGCGGTGGCGGCCACTAAGAAGGAACTAACAAAGACTTCATCTGTCAAACAAGGAGTCTCGAACGATGGATAGACGTGGGAAGCATTTCTTTTCATCAGCGGCATTCACACTCAGATCACTGAACTAAGACATTTTATGAGGCTTCAAAGAGATCTCAAGGAGTTGGGAGATACTTTACAAGGTACATCTACTGAAGGAGTCCCTGATTAGGTGTCTGCTCAGTTGTCCACCTTAAATTCCATTGTTAACTCCTCCATGAGGCTGATTTTTTATGCAGCTGATGGAGCAAGCAGGGCAGAGGGTTCAGGAGTTTCCCTTAGGAGACTCTCCTGGATGCGCTTGTGTAATTTTGCAGAGCCGTTCAAGTATACCTTTACCAATGCCCCCTTTGATGGTTCTTCATTTTTTGGACCTAAGGTAAAAGACAAACTCACCAGGTGTGAGCAAGAAGGGAAAAAGCTGTCTGCCATGGGAGTACATTTTACCGTCCCCTCTAGACCATATCCCAAGGGTCAGAGAGGTGGTAAGATGTGGTTCAAGAAGTCTCAGAGATTTTTTCCAGATGTACAGGGTGACTCCTCCTTCAGAGGCAGAGGAGGAGGAGCAAATGGTAAAAATCACCCTAGAGGCAGGGGCGGTCTGCAAAACCAGGGGGAGGCCATGATTCGTTTTGAGGTTGTCCCTATCAGTGCTCCTGATGTGGGGCCCAGCTGTGCTTCTCTGGAGCCAGTCGGGGGTCACATTTCTTTGTATCCAGAAGCCTGGCTAAGCATCAACCGAGACAAATGGGTACAAACAATTATCACCAGAGGTTACTTCTTACCCCTTTCTCTGCCACCTCACGTTCCAAAAAGATCCCAGATGTTCCACCCAATCACAGGGATCAAGCAACTGTAGAGGTGAAAAAGTTGCTCGTAAACAGAGTCATCCGAACCATCACCACAGACCAGTTAGGATTCGGAACTTACTCCAGATTCTTTACTGCCAAAACGTCAGGGGACTGGCAGCTCATCTTGGACCTCGGCAAACTAAACAAATCCATTAAGAAGGACAAGTTCCGGATGGTGACACTGCAGTCTATACTCCCTCTGTTAGGGAAAGACACTTGGATGTGCTCAATAGACCTCCAAGTTGCGTACTACCATATAAAAATGGACAGAGCTTCGAGGAGCCACTTATGATTCCGTCTGGGAGCCAGTCACTACCAGTTTCATGCTCTTCCCTTTGGTCTCACCACAGCCCCCAGGGTGTTCACCAAATGTATGGCAGTAGTGACAGCTCACCTGAGACGTCTAGGATTCCAAGTGTTTCCATACCTGGACGACTGGCTCCTGACCGCCCCCACCAGGCATCTACTCCAAACCAGAGATTCCATGATCCAACTTTGTGCCCAGTTGGGGATTACTGTACATTGGGAAAAGCCTGCCTTATTGCCGTCTCAATTTGTGACTTTTATAGATGCAGAAATAGACAGTCACCATGTTAGCTCGTCTTCCTATAGAAAGGGCACAGAACATCATACAAGTTCTCTGTTTACTTCCTCTTCAAAAAGTCAAAGCAAAGACAGTGCTGAAACTCTTGGAGACCATGGCTTCCACCATAATGCTAGTCCCTCTGGCCAGATTACATATGCAAATTCTTCAATGGCTTCTATCATCCCAGTGGTCATTTCAACAACTGCCTCTATCCCACCACATCATCTTAACAGAGTCTTGCAAAAAGGACCTCTATTGGTGGATTCAACCCAACCAACTAATGACAGGCACTCCATTCCTTCTTCACCAACTCATTGCTACTGTGACCACGGATGCCTCACAGATAGGGTGGGGGGGGGGATTATCTATGCAGGACTGTCCAAGGCACATGGCAAGATCACGAGGCTCACCTGCATATCAATGTCCTAGAGATGAGGGCGCTGCTTCTAGCATTGCAAGTACTTCACGACCTTCTTCCTCTTGGGACAATAGCAATCCAGTCAGCCAACATGTCTGTGGTATGGTATCTCAACAAGCAAGGTGGAACCAGATCTTACCCCCTTTGTCGAGAGGCTATTCATGTTTGGAAGTGGGCGATATCTTCCCAGCGCTTTCTAGTGGCAATGCACATCCCAGGGACAACCAACGTGATAGCCGACAAACTCAGCCGGGCAATCTTGATGCTTCATGAGTGGTCTCTGAAGCAGGAAATAGCGGAACAGTTTTTCCTGCAAATGGGGACCGCCTTGCTGCAATCTCTTCACCAGTCCAATCAACTCCAAATGCAGCAGCTACTTTTCCTTTATCCCCCCCGGGGAAGTCACCGAGACACGCACTTATTCATGATTGGCCTCTGGGTCTCCTTTATGCCTTCCCTCCCTTTCCTCTCATATCCAAGGTGATTCAGAAAGCAAAGCTGTTGGAAAGCAAATTGATTCTCATCACTCCTTACTGGCCTCGTCAGATTTGGTTCCCCTTTTTTGGGCCTTACATACTAGACGATCCATGGTCTCTGGACCCAGTGCCAGACCTATTGACACACATCAGGCTCTCTTCACCCCAGCCTCCACACCCTCAACTTGAAAGCATGGCTGCTCCAATTCCATCCCTAGTCAGGCTTCATGATTTTTCACCTGCTATGACCCATATTTTCACATCTTCACATAAACCTTCTGCTAGAAAGTTATACACTAGCAAATGGAGAAGGTTTTCTATCTGGGCTGAAGAAAGGAATGTTGACCCTTACATCCATCCCAGTGGTTTTAGAATTTTTTGTCTGAACGTTTCCAGCAGGATCTGCTGCTGCCACAATTAGGGTTCAGTTGGCAGCGATATCTAATTTTCACTTGGGTCAAGCATGTGTCTAACCTGATGTCACACAGATTGTGTAAAACTTTCCTTAAAGGTGCTACTTTGCTTAGACCTCCCTTTCAGGAAAAAGTAGCTTCCTGGGATCTAAACTTCGTCCTGTCCAAAATAACTTCTCCACCCTTTGAACCTGCTCATTCATGTCCACTGAAGTTTCTGTCTTGGAATACTTTGTTTCTAGTAGCCATCACATCTGCTAGACGAGTATCAGAGTTACAAGCACTGTCTATCAAGACCCCTTATTTGATTTTCCACAAAGATAGTCTCTCTTCGCACAAATCCATCTTTTATCCCTAAAGTTTGCTCTTATAATAACTTGAACCAAACTATAGAGCTGCCGGTGTTTTTCCCTAAGCATTCCAATGCAGAATACAAATTTCATCAGTTGGATGTTCATAGACAATTACGGTTCTACCTTCACAGGACTAAGGAGCTCAGGAAATCAGACCAATTGTTTGTATCATTCTCCGGCTCAAGATTAGGTCTCCCAGTCTCCAAAGTGACCCTTTCAAATTGGATTTCGAGCTGTATTTTCTTCATTTATTCCTCCAATGGAAAGCCTTTACCATTCAAGATTAAGGCTCATTCAACACAATCCCAGTCTACATCTGCAGCCTTCCAAACCAGAGTTCCTATTGACAATATTTGTGCAGCAGCAACCTGGGCTACCCCTCATACCTTTATTACTCATTACAAATTTGACCTGTTCTCTAGGGGTAGACCCTCCTTTGGTTCCATGGTACTCAGGAGTATTTTTCCGTGAGCCACTCAAGAATAAGGTGCTAGGGACGCTGTTCCATATGTAAGAATGAAGGAGAGATAGGACTACAGAACATAAGTTATGTACTCACCATAACTTTCCATGTTTGTAGTCCATCTCGCCCTTCATTCTTACGAACCCACCCACCTACCTCCGTCCTGGAAGGATCTGGAGATAGGATAATTTTTCCATAATAAGGTGGAGACCTTTCATTATTGTTGTTCTTTCTGGATAGCTTTAGTTCTGTCTTTCTATAGTTTAGCAGCAAACAAGATCTGGGGATTGTACTGGTGCACGATGGGATACCTACCTAGCCACGAGCCAACTAGATGACTTTGAGTTTTGTAATAGGCCGAGTCAGAGCTGAGGATCGGCTCCAAACCCATATGTAAGAATGAAGAGCGAGATAGACTACAAACATGGAACGTTATGGTGAGAACATAACTTCTTTTTTTCAAAAAAACTAAAAACTTAGATGCACATAAGAATTGCACACATTTCTGAGTTGTACCCAATGCCCAATACTTCTGTAGAGATCAACTGATATAGTGAGTACAAAATAAATGCAGAAACGTTTACTTATTAGATGATGTGGGACTTTTTCCAGTTAAAATGGTCCCAGAGTTCAAGGCAGGTTGATAATGTTAAAAGTCTAGTGCAACACAGCAATAGACCACACAGGCCTGGAAAAAAATTAGCAGTGCTATGTAACTAGTAATATACACAATCTAGAAGCAAATCCAGCAGTAGACCCTACTCTTACTGGGGTGATCTGTCTAGACCAGTTTCAGAGGCAAAATCATAATGCAAAACTGAATATTTAAATCGGTGCTAGCACACTGTGTTGTGTAAAAGTGCAGAAGAGTTTACTTCCTAGATATTGTGGGGCCATTTTGCCAGTCAAATTCCGTTGTAGAGTTCAAGGCAGGTTGGTTGCATCAAAGCTCAACACAATAGACTACCAGTATACT
This sequence comes from Protopterus annectens, assembly GCF_019279795.1. Classification (NCBI taxonomy): domain Eukaryota; kingdom Metazoa; phylum Chordata; order Ceratodontiformes; family Protopteridae; genus Protopterus; species Protopterus annectens. Next base: position 1,728,806,157 of record NC_056735.1, read on the forward strand.
CAGAAATGACCAGTTTAAAAAAAGACCTAAAGACTACATTCTTTAGTTTTTCTTTTTTGTGTCACGATTTATGTTCATTTTCCAAGGTTTCCTTTTTTCACCTTTTTTTTTAATTTTCTTATTTTATTTGTTTTTCTTCATTGTTTGAAGTGGTTTACTTTTTCTTTTATCATCCATCCATCCTCAACCCTTTTCCCATTTTTGCACACAGGGTCAGTTCTTTCTTTTCTTTTTATTGCTTAAGTACTTTGTTTAACTTTTTTCTAGCTTTATCTTTATTTATTTTTTTCCTCCTTTCTTCTTCTTGCAATTTTTCCATTGATAATTTTGCTATGTTTCTCAGTTATTTCCTTTATTTGTATTTTTCATTATTTTTGTTATGCATTTCAGTGTGTTTATTTTTATTCAAACCCGCAGGAGGCAGTGTTTTGCTTTTAGTGATTTTTTTTTTTGGGAGGTGTGTGGAACTGAGTTGCTGTTTTCTGAAGGTATCAGTATTTGTTGTTGCTGCCTTTGTGGTTTTAATTTATGGATTAAAGTTTGTTTGCTATGGTTGTTTTAATTGTGTTTTGTGTACCTTGTTGATTTAAATGTACCTGTTTGTTAATGTTTCTATTTGTTTATGCATTGTTATTGCTGTTTTTATGCATTTTTCTTTTGAAGTGTGAATTGACTATCATGGCTAGGTGGTGTGTTACTGTTTGGTATATATAATTGTTTATCCTTTTATTATCAGTATTTGTTTAAACCATTGTAGTTGTTTTTGTTTGGCTGAGTAGAATTCTGTCAATGCTGAGTTTTTGTATTATATGATGTTAGAAGATCAGAATGTGTGGGTTCTATTGTCATTATAAGTGTTTGGCTTCATTTTTCCAGTACTGACAATGTCCCGTGGATAAGATGTGAAAACAAGCTCCCATCTGTCTCAGTTGGTGGTAGCTCAGATAAATGAAAAATATCTTACAGCACTTATGAAAAAGTAGGGGGCTTTATTATATTGTTTACACATTTCAACATGTATACATATTAAAGCAAGAGTACAAGTTCCAAAAATTGTACAGCATTGCAAATGTAGCCACTTAATGAAGTGAATGTCTTGCACATCATACTTTTTCTTTAATATCCTCTCCCTGTCTTTTCTACCATAACCACATAAGCTTCATTAAGAATCAAGTCACAGCACTATAGCTTGTTATACAAAACTTCTTGATATCTCCTGAGCCATAATATCCATACACCACCTATCAAAACCTCAACTAAATAATTTTTTATACTACTTGCTTTATATTCAACACATGTTCCCCGGGATTCATGAAGCTCGGCATTAGCCTTGCACTGACCGTGTGGTGTAGAGATGGCGCAGCAGCACCACATGCATTTTAATGAAGGTGCGCTGCCGTAATGGCCACGTGCATAGGAAACGTGTATGAGTGCAGGGGCGTGTCCAAGCACTGCACAGAGGCGTGAACATGGCTGCATACTCGCAACCTAAAACGCTGACTAGTACAGCATGCCTCTAATATTAATCACTCCTGTCAGTGTCCATGGATAGTGAAATGTATGCAAAGCATACAAGACATTTTTGTGAACACCACAATAAGAAGTAAACACAAAGGCACGTAGCTGAATATTGAGTCCCCGTCCCTCGAACAAATGATATTTAAAACCCTGTGCCCGTATTCCATTGTAGTGTCGCTAGTTATACCAAGTGGAAGTGAAACTCATCTTGTTAGCACGCCACCAATTGCTAAGCCCAGCCCAATGGTTAGGGTTACCACCTGTCCTACATTATGAGGGACAGTCCCCCTCTAGGCAGGTGTGTCCATACCAAAACCATTATAAATGTGAAATGTCCTGCAATAGTAGGACATAATTATGTCCCATGTTTTATGTAATAGTCCCATACAATACTTATGTCCGTATATAAAATACCTAAATGTGACAAGAAACGGAATAAGCAACTACACCGCTACAACAATAAAAGCTTATATGTAGGCATAAAGCTAAAGTACTATCCTTTGTAATGGCCGTGGGTATGTGTTGGCCTGTAAACTCTGATGTGTGTCCCGAAAATGTCCCATCCAGGTCATATGAAAATGTGGAAACCCTTCCAATGGTCAGAGCATTCGCCTAATATCTGCTCATTCGCAGTCCAAGTCGTCCTTGTTAGGATGGCCCGTAGATGAATGGGTATTACCCAGGTCTACCTACCATGTCATGAAAGATAAGTATTTGCGTGTACCTATCTGCATGAAGTACAGCATGTGGATGATCAGAAATGCTAGGGTAGTCCTCTCAACCATATTGGTCCCAGAGATATGTAGTGTACGCAATGTGTTCTGTTGACTGTGCCATGGGCCATCAACTAGAGAAGGGATTTATTTATTTACATTTGTTGACCGGGAGTGTCCGACTGGACATAGGTCTATTTTCAGCGGAGGCCCGGGGAGAAAAGCTCCACAGTTGAAATAAACAGATAGTAATTACATTGGATTGCATAGCTATTAACAATATAACATAGCAATTACTTACAACATATTTACAGATGAAGAACATAGTACATCAGTAGACAACTAAAATCTTTGTGAAGTACATAACAGACACTATCAAATGTTACAATAAGAAGTTCCTGCTGTATAATAAGTACTAGGCGTATGAGCATCTGAGCTTGCTATAATCAAGGTAGTTAGTGGAGTGGAAAGAAAGGTAGTGGTTGGATGGGGTGGGTGATTTTAGAGTGGGAGTTGCAAGGGCATAGCATGTTTTTAGGTGCGCTTTTAGTAAAGTTTTGAAGTGGGTGCATGATGGTACGGAGGTAATTGTGGGTGGGAGGGAGTTCCATAATTTGGCTATGGTACAAGAGAATATTGTTTCACCAGCAGAGTTATTGGTTTTAGTGATCTGCAAGTGATTTTTGTTGCTGGATCTTAGTGGTCTGGTAGTATGATAGGGTTGGAGTAGATTCTGGAGGGATGGGACATTTAGTGGATGGTTTACTAGTTTGTGGGTGAGAGTTGATACCATTGAAAGAGGTGAGGGAGTTCAAGCCAGCCCAGTTCAGCAAGTGGGAGACAGTGGTGACTACGGTAGGTTGCCCCTGTGGCAAATTTGGCGATTTTGTTGTAGCAGGTCTCTAGCTTGTTTAGATCACATTGCCTTAGGTTGGTATATATTGGAGAGGCATAAAGTAGGGTGGAGATAAAGTGGGAATTTGCTATTGAAATCTTTGCTGCTTTGGTGAGAAGTTGCTTATTTCTGTATAACGCTCCTAGTTTTTCTGTGGACTTTTTTATGGCCATGGATATGTGAATGTCAAATTTTAGTTTGTCTATTTCCACTCCTAGCAATTTGGTGTGTTCAGTTGGGTATATAGTGGTGTTGTCTTTTGCTGTGATGTTAAAGTGAGAGTTGTTTTGAGTATGTTTGGTGGGTTGAGTATTAATTGGGCATCGGATAACCAAGTTTCAAAAGAGGAAACGGCTTCCAGTGTGACTTTTTGCAGTTTGGGTAGGGACGGGGCTGAGCAGATGATGGTTGAGTCATCTGCGTATTGTATGAGTGTGCCATATTTGGTGGCAGAGGCTAGATTATTGGTGAAAACAGAGAAAAGTAGGGGCCCAAGGATGGATCCTTGGGGAACCCCCTATGGAGACAGGTAGTTGGGGAGATGTCATTCTGCCATACAATGGATTGTTGGCGGTAAAACAGGTAACTCTGAAACCACTTGGTGACTGATTGAAAGAAGGATAGGTTATTGAGGACAGAGATAAGTTGTTTGTGTGGGACCATGTCAAATGCTTTAGAGAGGTCTAGGAAAGTAGCAGAGGAGAGATAGCCATTGTTTTTATGCTGAAGGATAGTAAGGCAGTGGTGGTGCTATGGTGGATGAATGGTGTCTGTGGCATATGGAGGTGGGGGGTGACGGGTAATGTAAAAATTCACCAAGGGGAGACTGGGTTGGATGCACAATAGGTGAACTGGAGGTCTATGAGGGAGTAGTGGGTGAATCAGGAAGATAACCAAAGAACAAATATACACATCAGCAATACAATCCCACAAAATTGAACATTAAAAAGTGCAATACACATGTACAGAAACGTTACCGGCACATACCCACATAATGGTCTGGCCTGAACTGAGCCATCCAACCCCAACACACCTGGATACATATTTGAATACCCATCATCCTCTTCACAGCACACTCCCCCCTTCCTGAATGTCCACCAAAACCACCCATACACGGGCTGCTAGATAGGCACAGCCATACCTGCACATAGTGACCCCTACCCATATCTAGTAGGCAGTCTCAGGATTGCAAACTATGTATCCCTTGCATGTATAACCCTACCTTATAGCCGTAAAGCAAAGAAGGTCATTGGTCCCCACAATTTTTGGATATCCCTCATGGGATAAGTATCTGTTCTAAACATTAGACTTGGTGTCACGACACGATGTCCAGTCCTGTATACATCTGGACACAAGTTCTATGAGCAGTAGTTGTCTACAAGACTGCTGAGCCTTCAGCCGGTCCTGCAGAACCTACGAACTGGGATTAAACACCTGACTGTGATCCATGTCTCCCCACGTGCATTATCGGGAATATATACCTTACACATTTGCTTAGTGGCAGTCGGATATAGGGTGTTTAAGGAACTTTAAAGCAGACGTAAGTAGGATTACCACCTGCCCCAACTTGCGAGGGAGTTGTGTCCAGACCAAATATAATACAATGGCAAATGTCCTGTGATTGTAGGAAATACCTATGTCCCATATTTCATGTAACAGTTGTATAAAACAGTTATTTCTGCATGTAAAATACTTGGTTACAAGAAACAGATTAAGCAACTAAACTGCTACAAGAATAAGCTTTCATTTAGGCAAATAAGTAAAGTTCTAACCTTTGTACTGACCATGGGTATGTGTCAGCCTGTAAAGTCTGATGTGTGTCCCGAAAATGCCCCACTTTGGCCATATGAAAAGGTGGTAACCCTAGATGTAAGCAGGTATGCAAGCGTGTATGTGTGGCGGTGATTCAACGGTATGGGAAATGTAAATGAGCACGTAGGTGTATTTGCATGTGTATGTACAGAACAATATATATATATATATATATATATATATATATATATATATACACACACACACACATATATATATATATATATATGAAGAATGAACATGGTCACAATATCACAGTCATAATGAAAGTGAAAGGAAACAGCAGCGGAAATCCCTGTAATAGTGCTGTTCTATATCATGATGGCCATAGGTGAGAACACCTCTGCATCCCCAACCCACAGGTAGGATGCTAAAAGTGGAACAAACTATCTCCCTGTGCTAAGTCTGACTTTGAACTTAGGTACAGGGCAGTCCTGGTCCCCAGTCTGCCAAGCCTAAACTCGGATGACCATATGAACACCCTGACAATCGAACACATGTATGCGCCAGGACTATAGGCTTTGGAGGTCTGAATATCCTCGGAGTGAGTCAACATTCGGCACGGGCCCAGAGCCATAGGGAATAAGGAATGGCACATGTGTAGTAGTGCGGTTTTCCCAACAGGAAAGTGGATGTCTGCTGTGTAAGTGACGTGATGAGGCATGTGTTCGGGTAACTAGGAACCATGGGTATACATATAAATGAAGCAGAACACCAGTAGTGTAATGGTTAGAGCATCCGCCTAATGAAAAGGCATTCACGGTTCAAGGTTGACAATAGCACATATTTTCCTTGTGGAATGAATGTTGCTCTGCTGTAAAGCCAACATTTAAACATGTAAAGGTGAACATGTGTATCGCATGGCACTATTAACCAGATCCTTTCAATCAAAGTGGTATTGTCATAATGAATAAGGCACAAATAATTGGCAGTAAACATATGTAATGCACAGTAAGCATAGGTGAGTGCGCCTGCATGGGTGTAAACAGCTCCCAGCATAGGAAATGTATGTTTGTATGTGCAGATGTAATATATATATATATACACACACACACACACACACACGTGTGTGTATAGATATATATCTACATACATGAAAAATATATATGTAAAGAATGGACGTTGTAACAATAAAGCATACACAAGGGATGTGAAAGGAATCGAGCAATGTTGGTATTATAGAGTGCTTTCAGCATATGTCATAAAAAGCTGCCCAGGAGTGAGCAGAGCACCGCTACTCACACCACAGGCAGGGGTTACCAGTGGGAGTAACAGTTGAAATGCTACGTCTACTTTACACACAGACTGAATGTAGTCCCATGCTCGGACCTCCACAAATTGAGAAGCGCAAGTGGCCGGAGTCCATAATCCCAGAAAACACATGTATGTGCAAATATACATGGTGGGAGACCCTGTGAATACACAAGGTGGGTCAAAATGTGTGTAGGGCCCCAAAAGCTCTGGAGAGAGAAATGTGTAAAGCTGTGTCATGGCTGTGATAACAAGTGGATAATGGATGTTATGCGTGTAATTTTAACACGGGTGGGGTGGAGGAACTATGGGTATGCAATTATGAATCCAGGCGTGCCAGTTCTAATGGACCACCCCATGGAGGTCAGCTAGGTTGTAATAGGTATATATGCATACAACAATATATGTTGAAGTGCAAATTCTGTAACACATGCATTCCATTTGTTGACATAAATAATAGGAATGTGCCCATACAAACATCGACAGTAGTTGGAATAATAGGCTGTGCAGAAGAGGGACGGGTCGAATCACAGTCCAATTATCAATGGTAATCCGTACATGAACATATAGCGACATCTGTCTGCTGTATAATGTACTACATACCGATTACAAGATGACTGGAGTGAAGTGTCAGTGTTATAATGAATAAGGCACTAGTATGCTGGTGAAGCATATAAACACCATTACGCATGTGTAAGTGTATATGAGCGGGGAATGTATTGACACACTGATGTACATATAATCATATATATATATATATATATATATATATATATATATATATATACACACACAAAAATATATATATGACAGCAAGATATGAATATACATGTATGAATACAGATATACCTGTATATATTAATGTAAATATATATTACATTAAATATACACATGTATATACCTAGGTTATGTTACAGCAGTTACGAGTAACATATGTTTAGATCGGGCATATGTTGGTGGGAGGTCCAGTCAACAAATGTCTACCTCCCTCCCCCCCCAGCTAGGCTGGTGAGACATACAGACACACAATAAAGGTAAATACAACACTGCTTACCAGACCATGGGCAGGAAACTACCAGTGGGAGAGATCTACAAGGTCTATACTTTAAACATGGACAGTGATATCCCTTGTGAGACACCAAAAATTTTGACATTCTAACCAATGGGAGTAACACTATTACGGCCAGGATGTAGCTGTACACGGAACAGTAGGTTGTGTAAGCCTGATAACACATGGGTTGACACAACATACGTGTGTCCTGACACGGGGTGAGTGGGCAGTGTGTAGGAGTGTGTTCATATCCCACCTGCGTCCACAGTAATGATGAGTGCTATAGAGTAGTGGCAGATGGGGAAACTATGGGTATGTGATTATGGGGCTAGGCATGCAGGTGTTGGCTGGCAGACACCTATTAGGACCGCCCCATGGGTGTAAGTAATATTCTGATGTGGGTATAGCAGATGCCCATACCTCCCAAACCTTAAGAGCACATCTACTGGACAGTCCGTAAACCATTGGGGGAACACATAGGGACCATATCATTGAACTGTCCCCGATTACCAGGGATGTCCGTGATTACGAATCATAATCTAACACAGTCCCAACTAAACCCTCCTAGAACTACTGATATTAGGAGGAAAGGTGGCGAAATACACGTAATGAATGACAACATGTAAAAGTCATAAACAGCATGCACCTCAGACAATGTGTATGAATACATATGTGCTCTGTGTCCGTCAGTGTGTCAGGTTAATAGCACCAACCTTCTAAATGTGTCCCTGAGGTCGTTATGCAGTGTCCTTGATTCAGTGTTCATTCTTCCCCATTCGTATGAGAGGTCTGATAGTGAGAGAAAGCGCATGTTCCGCCGACTAACTTAGAAAGGTGATAGGATAATAGGGTTGGGGTTACCACCTGTCCACTTTTGCGAGAGACACTCTCATTTGGGCAGTTGTGTCTTGCAAAATAACTGTAATTATGGCAAATGTCCTGTGATTTAGGGCAACGATTACCTATATTGTCTGTAGTAGTTGCATAAAACAATTATGTTCACCTGAAACACCTAAATGTTATAGGTAACAGTATAAACAACTATAATGCTACAAGAGTAACCTTTTATTTAGGCAAAACAGTGAAGTACTCCCCTTTCTACTGGCTATGGGTGTGTTGCCCTGCAATATCTGACATCTCTACATACAGGTCCTATAGGGTTGCCACCTTTCCAAATGGCCAGAGTGAGACATGTTCTGTAGAAATGTCAGACATTCCAGGACAAAACATACCTACAGCCGTGCATAGTACAGGATTATACTTATTTGCACAAATAAAAGCTTAATCTAGTTGCATTTGAATTGCTTATGCTACTTCACATAACATATAGAAGTGTCATATATAAAACAACTGTTTTATGCAATTATTAATGAAACATAGAATATAATAATGTCCTGTAATCGGGACATTTGCTATGTCTTGATTATTTTCGCAGTGTACCTCGCAAAGTGGGACAGGTGGTAACCCTAAAGTCCCACCTTGGCCAATTGAAAAGGTGGCAAACCTATAATTAGTATGTGGTAGCATGACTCATCTGACGGATGTGGCTCCCACGACCCAACTACATGTCTGTATTACAGAGTCTTGGTTCCCATGTATCAGCCAGATGGGAGCAGAGTGTATGCGGAACACACAAATATGATTAATTCATTGGACAGGCTGCTGATTCCGTACAATTGAATGCCATGCCATCGCCTAATGGGCAGCCATTCCTGATACTGTAGTCAGGAGTGGCCTTAGGTCAACTGGTGCCCTAGGCAGAGGGCACAACGGCACCACACCACCCAGTGCCCCCATCCTGTTCTACCTACACCAAATAAATACTAGTAAAGTGCCCCACTAAAGCAGCACCCTAGGCGGCTGCTTAGTTGGCCTATGCCTAAGGCCGGCTATGACTGTAGTCATGTCCGATGTGATAGGCATCACAAGATGGGAGCAGATTGTAAGAGGAACACACAAATATGAATGAGTCACCGGACAGGCCGCTGATTCCATACAGTCGAATGCCATGCTGTCACCTAATGGGCAGCCATTCCCGATACTGTAGTCAGGAGTGGGCTTAGGTCAACTAGTGCCCTAGGCAGAGGGAACAATGGCACCCCCCACCACACCACCCAGTGCCCCCATCCTGGTCTACCTACACCAAATAAATACTGGTAAAGTGCCCCCAGTAAAGCAGCACCCTAGGCGGCCACTTAGTTGGCCTATGCCTAAGACCGGCTATGACTGTAGTCATGTCCGATGTGATAGGCATCACAAGGTGGGAGCAGATTGTAAGAGGAACACACAAATATGAATGATTCACCGGACAGGCCGCTGATTCCGTACAGTCGAACGCCATGCCGTCGCCTAATAGACAGCCATTCCCGATACTGTATTCATGTATTCCGATGTAATAGGCATCAGAAGGTGGGAGCACATTGTATGAGGTACATACAAATATGATTGTGTCACTGGACAGGCCACTGATTCCGTGCAGTCGAACGTGATGCTGACGCCTAATGGGCAGCCAATCCCGATACTGTAGTCATGTAGTCCGATGTAATAGGCATCACAAGGTAATATTGTGGTCCTCGCCCACACCCAGGGGTGTGAGTGACAGATGCAAGCACCAATGTCGATGCATTAGTAAGTGTGGGAGCGAGCGGGTGTTAGCGTGTTTGGCTACCAGCATGCGAGTATTGCACTGGTTAAGCAGTGTAAAGACTAACTAAGCATATGAGGCTGTAACCAGAGGTCAGCAGTGCCTAACACCATGTAAACCCACGCACACCCGCTCCCAACTGCTTTAATGTGCCTTACTCCCTCCGTATCCATTGGGCTTGTTCTGCCCTGCAACCAACTAACCGTCCTTTGCAAAGGTTGGAACCAGGACCCTGCGCACACAGCTAATGTGTATTACCAATACGTTATGGCAGATCTACAGACAATGGACAGTACCACAAACATATCATACAGTGCAGTCATTCAACAGTATAGGAATGTATCCCATCATGTAGATGTACATGAGTGTTTATGTCCAGCATATAGGTACATACATATATAGAGATGTATCAGGAACATACCATGTGGCAACAAAGCATTACAAACAAATGAAAAGGGAAACACCAGTGACGCCTGTATTATGTAGTGGTGTTGCTCTATGTGATCACAAGACTCCCTCAGACAGACGTGTCAGTCATACACGCAATCAGTTGTACATTGGCCATATACATCACTCTGTGCTTGTAATGCACATTAACACAACAGTACCTGTCCAATCATTATGTGTGAACAGTACTCTTGCAAGGTGCTGTGTGCAACATCATCATCATCATCATGATAAAGGTAAATGGGGTAACCATAGAGGGACCGGTAGTGTTTTGTGTCAATGGGGTTGTCCTCCTCATGTGTACCTGGGCCATGTAGGAGTGCTGTGCATACCAGGATTGTGTGCCTGAGGGACAGGGGTGAGGAGAACAGTAGTATGTTATGATGCATATTACAAGGGTTTCATGTGTCCAGTGGGCACGTGTCTAATGGACAGCTATGTATAGGGCAGATGGTGTCCTAGGAGCCAAATGGCCTTGTGTGTCCATAGGTGAGGGTCAGATGTTGGGGAAGGAGTGTAGGTATGGCCGTGGAGGATAGGTAGGAGTACAGAAAAGACAGCATACAGGGTTGGTATATGACACACGTGGGGGGATACACCCTGGACGGGGATGGGTCTTTGGCATTCAAAAGCCCATGGGAACAGTGGGACAGAGATCCCCAGCCATGGGCAACTGCCACTGCACCTACACAGCTGCAAAGGCAGCAGTTCTGGGGGCTATCCAGGAGGGGCAGCATCATGACACTCTGCCCTTGAACTGGCATATTTGGCTTTGTAACCCCCTAGGGAGCCACCAACGCAACATGTCCAGGACCGCACGACAGCAGATATATACCTGTCTGGTCCCGCTCCCAAGGGGGACATGCTCCATCCTCAGTGGTGGTACCACCAGAATGTGGTGCAGAGCAAACAGAGGTTGATGTCTACAGCAGGGCCCCAGATGTGCTAGTGCCCGGTGCCATGGTCAGCTGAAGTGGAACAGGAGGTTCTGCCAGGAACTCCAAACCCATTCAGCCTATGGTGTTGTGTTTTAAACCCACATATGGCTTAGTGATAGACAACAGCATACAGGATTACCTATGACAGTATGCATAGATATCACCAGCAACCCAACACAACGGATGGTATACATTTTCAGAGGGAGCACAACACATGCATATATACCGCATGCCAACTGTACAATGTGTAGTAGACGTGTGACTGCAGCTATGAACAGTTGCCCATCATTGGCTTGTCACTGGGAATCCCACACAATGTCAGTCATACCACTGTCTCATGTGACACATGTCCAGTCAGGGATGTGATGGCAGTAACACATCCCTATCATCATGTACTGTCTGCAATCCTCACACCATGCTTCTGCTGTGCACAGAAGTGTGTAACACAGGAAACAAATGGTTGCACACACTGACCAGTTCACAGATGGCCCTACAGATGGGGGGTCCCTCATGAACAGAGTACTGTTATGTCTGTATTATAACATGCAGAATAGCCATTACCACACACATGTTAAACAGGCAGTAGTCTCAATGCAGCATAGCTACACTTACATGCTGTAGTTGTATGGCACATCACCCTCCTGTCTTTAGACTATTTCCCACTGTGGAAAATGATTGAGGTACATCCAGATATCATCTGTGATGCTGTGTCAGAACACCACATTCAGATACCACTCACAGCGACTGTCATGGCCAGATAACATCTTTCCCTAGATAGTGTACTGCGTTTATCATGTGGATGGCTATGGGAACACCATCACAGCTGTACCACATGCAATCAGCTTGAGGAGGACTGCAATAGGTACAGAGGCCATTACCTGACCATTTCCATCTCTTACAATACACATGCTGCTGCTGCGCAGATGTACACCTTCACATCCACCAGAGTGTATGTGGGCAGGACAGGCAATGTACACCAGGGAAGGGCTTGGAGACTTAACCATAAGCATCATCTGCCACACGCTGAATAGTACAGGGGCAAACCCCCCGACTACTCATTACTATTACATGTGCATGACGTTACATGTGCCACAAAGACGACATGTTGCTATGCTGTAAGAACATGTGTGTAGGTGAGTGAGTGCCATCTGCAACAGATATAGTAGACATACATTAGGTGTGGCACACATCAGTCCACGTGAACGGATGCCATTGTCACCACAACCACATTCTCTAATGGACACGCATTGACACCTTTTCCAGGGCCACAAATACACAATGTAACTACTTAGTTTGCCACACTGCAGTAATACACAGGACCACATGCACCACAGGGGATATCTGGAGGTTCTATGGGCTAGGGCATGTGAATGTGCTTGACAACTGTTAGTATGACAATGAGGTTTATACTGGGAGTGACTGTGGTTGGGAGCATCACAACCCACATGCAGACACAGGGTGCTAGTACTGGCATGCAGGTATGCATTGCTCCATGGGTGTGTAGTGTTTGGCTGTGCAAGGCTGGGTGATGGGTGATCCTTGCCATCGCGTCACTCAACAATGGTGTGCAGTGCAGGGGTGTAGTGTCTGCAATGTCCCACACATATGGGTACTGCATTATCTGGCCTGACATCCTGGTTACCAATGTGTAGGGCCATAGCTTTGCAATGCATGCCATGTCTGTGTTTGATAGTCCTTCACATGGACATTGCCTGGGATGTGCATATCCCACAATACTGTACACTGACATGTACAGTTGTACCTGGTTTGGCAGACACATGTAGTGTACACAGCCTGTTATACCCCGATATGCCAATACTGGCCTGGTGTGATGAAACCAGCTTATAGTGAGCAGGTCGGCCCTGCACCTGCATGGATGGTATGATACAGGTATTCCATGGTGTCAGTGGCATGGGTCCATACAGGGCACATGTGTACAGCATTGTCTGGCCTTAGTGAATCACATTTGATGGCACCACATATGTTGTAGGCATTCAGTGTGGAACATAGTGAAGGCACATTGTCCGCATATATGTGCCTATTGTACCGCTGTACAGGGTGCCATGTCCTCTGCAGGCTACTGCATTCACACCATGCCTACTATCTGTCCTCAATGTGCATTTACTAGCAACATAGTGGGATATCCTAGGCAAGGTTGTATGTGCATGGCACATGGGTGCGGGACATATACCGGCTACTAGTAGGGCTGCATACTTAGTTCAGGCCTTTTGCCAGATGTATGGGTATAGCTTGCCAACACAGTGCTGTTTCTGACTGAGAGCTGTACTCCTGGCTGCATACTTAGTTCACCAGGCCTTTAGCCAGATGTATGGGTATGGCTTGCCAACACAGTGCCGTGGCTGACTGACAGCTGTACTCCTCATGAGGTGGCCAATGTGTCATGAGACTGATACCATTTAGGAAAACTATAAAACCCACTTCCAAACATGTCCAGTGGTAAGACAATCATGGCCACCTCTACACAGGCTCTGATAGACAAACACACACTTGCCATGTCCTGTATACAAACCCCTACCGTATCACACTGCAGCAACATGCGTTTAGGGCACGTGCTACGGCGAATACTACAAAGCACTGTACTTGTCTCATTCAGGCAGAGACACACACACTTGGCATGTCTGGGATTAGAACCCCGACCTAACTACTTTACTACACTACAGCATTACACAGTTACAGAACGCGCTACCAAGATTACTGGGACCCAGCACTCCCAGAAGTGTATTTGTAGATGGGTGACATCATTGGCCTTGCTAACGGTGGGTATAAGAAAAGTATGGAGTGTGAGCAGTATAAAAGCATTACTCAGTTCTCAGGCAAATGGGGACACACACACACACACAAGTGTGGGACTAGAACACTGACCTAACTACTTTATTACACTACAGCATTACGCAGTTACAGAATGCACTACGGAGATTACTGGGGCACAGCACTCCCAGAGGTGTATTTGTAGATGAGTGACATTATCAGCTTTGCTAACGGTGGGTATAAGAAATGTATGGAGTGTGGGCAGTCTAAAAGCAATTTACAGTCCTCTGGCAAACGGTAACAGACATACACACAAACATGCCAGTGGTGGGAACGGAACACCTGCCTATTTACAGATTACTATTACAATACTACATACTTACGAATCGCGCCACACAGACTACACATTTCAAGGCTGTCATTATGACCTTTTGGGAATGTGGACATCAACAGGGATGCTGGCAGTTAAGATGTACATACCTGTGAACCTGTGTGTTTAAAGTAGGAATCCATCCTGACCTGGAATATGCCCATCTGTGGAATGGATGACTACTACCACTATACAGAGTTACAATGGCCATGCCCATACACAGGCACATAACCGACACAAGGTGTCACTGGGCATGCTCACACACACAGCACAGGGCTGTGGAATGCACTATGTGTCTATCTACACAAGGATATACTGGGCGGGCCCATACACTTAGTAGCACAGGGGGCATGCTCACACACTTAGTAGCACAGGGCTGGTCAGAATGCACTACTATGTGTCCATCTACACAAGGATATACTGGGCATGCTCATACTCCTAGTAGCACAGAGCTAACTGGGATGCACTCTGATGCTAAACACGGAAGGCCACAGTGGCCTTGCTATTACAGGTAGACGTAAAGAACACATTGTAATGGGCTCTGGTGTTAGTAGTTGTCATTGTTAGCAGGAACGCTGCTCTAAATATATTTGACACCGTTCTTTTACACAACATCTGCTGTCATTCTGGGATGACATGGCTGACAGTAGGCAGGCCTTTGTCACATATCACATGCATCCATGATTCAAGGGAGTGGGGATATTACCCAAGTTGCATCCGCCCACACAGTGCCATTCCAAGGCAAATGTCCTAAACACAGGTTAACTCCCATACACCTACAGGACAACTGCATAGTTTTCCTATGCTAACCAGTGCTAGATGTGTAGCGTCCATATTCACAGCTGGTCACTGTAGATCCAACAATGGGGAAAACTGACATCTGTGCAGTGAGGACCACCTGGCTGATGGCTCTGTAGTGCACAATAGTACTACCACCATATACCTCAGAACCAGACATGTGGGTCATAACACAGGTACGGACCACTCCAGGGGGTGTACCCACATACATAAAGGCCACTCACATGTACTGACCACTTCCCCCATGAAAGGCATCACAGATGAGTCATGTGCAGGATACAGTGTCACTTGTTGCATTCTAGGATGTAAACTTCAGACACCACCATGCCCTCAGACCACTAACACGCATACATATGTTGTATGACATAGAAGAGTACACCACCATGTGACCCTTGACCTGTGTACTGTACTAAGCTCTACATCAACTGTAGAGAGTACACATGTACTGACACAGTTACATCATGTGTTATGCAATGCAATGATACCATTGCCTGTGACCAGGTCAGCTGTACACATACCTGGGGCCCTCTGTACTTTCCACCATTAGCAGATGACTGTTGCTGTACACCAGTACACACCCTCATGTATGGATATGACATACTGCCCTGGGTATGTACATGCCACACACACACAACATACATGTAAATAGCATAGCTGCTGTTGTCCTTTGTGCAAACAGGTGGCTACAGCCATTACACACATGCACATGGAATGTAGGTCTATGGCTGCTGAATGCTAACAGTACATATGGTGTGATATCAATGCTGACAGAGGTAACATTCTCTCTCTACTGGTCACCCATTACACCCATCATATCGTACAACAGTCCATGTGTCATGTATGTCATTGCACAAGTCCACCAATTGCAATGCCTACAAACATGCCCAAATGTCAGGATTTTAGGACCTACACACCTGTACACATATTGTGCATTCAGATAACATGCGTGTGCAGTTGCTGATGTATGCAGGTGACTTGTATCTTAGTACATTATGCAGTTGCAATGCAGCCTCAACATTTCCAACTGTATATGGTGATATGCTGAATGTACAGAAAGATGTACCTCAGGTATGGACAGATGTGTGGAAATAACTAAATGGTGGGGCATCTTTGCAGATGTATGTTTGCTGTGGACAGCTCACAGGTGTGTCACAAGCAGTCCTACAATACCCTGTGTAACCGGTAAGCAATGGCTTTGTTAATTGAAGGACATAACACACAACTTAGACAGTGGTCAGGGTGACAGCGAAGGTGAATCACTTGACACCTGTTAATAGTTAAGACGTTCCATATGCATATATCAGCACTGTTGCCACAGGAAGCGTCAGTACAGTTTGTAATGCATGCAATACTGCTGTACATCTGACATACGCAACATGAGCTAGGCAGGCCTGAGATTCACAGTACTGGCATGTGTGGTTGCGTGTGTGTCCATATATGTCACGTATTGTGGGGAATACATCTCAATTGTTACTCACTCTCCTGTACACTAGTGTATACATCTGTACAGACTGCAATGTAGAAAGTAGGACATAGGCAGGGGCATGTATCTCACACATGTGGGGTGTCTGTATGTGCATGACATAGGTGTATTAAATACTGAATGCCACAGTGTGTATGTAGGGCTGACTGGTCCCTGGGGTGAGGATGTATGTTACCATACTGAACTGATAAGACCCCCTCCCACCATCCAGGCAATGCATTCTACTATCCATGTTGATGTCCCCGATCTTAGGCCGTACTGACTACCTGTACATGTGTATTCTCTGTGGTGTGTCATGTAGGTGCACAGTACTGTAATGATGATTTGCACATAGGCAGGGGTCCTCACCTCACCGGTAGCAACTGTGTGCGAGTGTGTGTTATTGTGTCAGTGAATCCGTGTGTGGGTGTGTTACTGTGTCACTTAATACATGTGTGTCAATACCTGAGTGTGTGGGTGCAGTTGTGTGATGGCATCCTGTTATGGGAATGTGTATTACTGATTCCCAATGAGGCATCACACTTCCCACTGGCCTCTACCCTTGTAATCAGCTAGACCACTCTCTTACCTCACCACTCCATGTAACTTTACCTGTAATGTCACCCTTTATGGACGTCACGTCTGTGGCCACAGTAGCTTAATACACAGCTATCATGCTCTTGGATTGGTAGACGTATTTGTAACGTGGGACATTCTCACTGGTATGTGGCAGCTACATGGTGCATGCTGTTATATTCATACATACCTCTGAGTAGTCCACATTGACACATGGGACACTAACTGCAAACACTGACATCCACCGGCACGTGCAATTAAACCTGAAGGAGGACAGCAGAACATCATGACCAACATGCAGTTACTGTTTTTACACAAGACACATACTGTTAACAGTTTTGTACACCTGTACTACATGGTATATCTGCTGCCTGTCAACAGTCCTCAACAATTGTAAACTACACGTATCTTCCTAGTCTGTTCACCCTGTGCATCAGACCATATGAGCATGTCCCTGCGCCGATGGTGTGGATGTCAGGGATGCGGCACAGGCATCATCATATGCACCGGGTGTTAATGTTTGCCAGAGGCCTAGGCTGCACCATTGGATGGCATCATGTGTGTGAGTTTGGGCCT
Organism: Protopterus annectens; assembly: GCF_019279795.1. Classification (NCBI taxonomy): domain Eukaryota; kingdom Metazoa; phylum Chordata; order Ceratodontiformes; family Protopteridae; genus Protopterus; species Protopterus annectens. Next base: position 1,728,823,977 of record NC_056735.1, read on the forward strand.
TTGATCTAATTGGGTGTGTGTGGATGTTATGCATGTGTGTGTTGCGGTGCCCTACATATGTTCCCAGTGTGTGCATGTATGTATGCACACAGTTCTGCCATGTGTCTGGCCTACACAGGGGTATTATTGACAGCTGCAGACTGTACAGGTGAGGTTTTACAGTTCACGGTGTTCGGCCATGGACATTTGACCTGTGCCTGCCAGGGGTTGCACGGGCACTACCAGGCAGAGGTGCAGATTGGGTACTGTCTGATGTCACTTGTCCACTGGAACTGTGTCCCTGTTGGGACCATCCCGGGCCACGTGCACATGGTCTGCTGTGTCACGGTGTGGACAGCACAGCACCAGATGCACTGCTGCTGCTACCGCCACTATGGGAGCAGACGTGAGGTAGCTCGTACACGTAGACCTGACACAGGTGATGTAGCAGGCCTACGTCCACATGCCCAATGCCTCACTCCTACCAGATGTTCCAACACAGACAGCTCACACTCGCAGATGGCCATGCCACGGTCAAGGACTCCCAACCATGTCACCCAACCGTCTATCCAAAGCTTCAGCAATCTGCTGTTGAGCATTTACTATTGCCTGGATGTTGTTGTTTAAAGAATGGACAGAAGCCCTATGTAGCCTCTGATCTTCTCTGTTGTGCCATTCAGCACATGCCTGTGCCTCCATTACAGCCTGAAACATGTGTCTGGTGACACCAGCTGCTGCACTTTGTCTTGCAGGAGCATGTTGGCCAGAGGTCCTCCTACAAGCAGCACTGGCCACGTGCCTGTATGGGGCACCACCAGTCATTTGGCTGGCACCATGGTGTGCAGGCACACCTTCCATAGCCCCCACACTTTCCTGTTCTAAGCTACCATGCACCAACTGTCCTTCCTCTATGGCCACTGGTGATGGGGTATGTGCAGGTATGGGATCTGTGTGCGGGGATGAGGGGGATATAGATGGAATGGCACAGTTTCAGCCCCTGACAACTCTGCCTGTGACTCAATCATACGTTCATCATCACTGCTAGAGTCTGTGGGGACACTAACATCAGATGTACCACAGGAGGACAATGCACCTACATCATCTGTGAGGGCAGACAAGAACTGTACATTACAATCTATGCAATAGACACACACACATGTGATATGACAGAAGGCATGCAACATGCATGTGATACGGCAGACGGCATGCAGCACAGACAATAATAGTGGTAGTTATGCATTCCTGGGTTGCACACAACAGCATGCATGTGTCATAGCAGACGGCATGCAGATTACACAATCATAGTAGTAGTTAGCATACATCCCTGTGTTACACCATGTAGACCAGCACAGGCTAACAGTACACCTGCCTGATGTCTGGCATATGACCTTGACAATCACATGTAGTATGATATGTGATCTGCTGACATGTGCAATGACATGCATACATGGTTAACACAATGGCAGCATGTCAAATATACAGTGGGGCAATGGTGTCCCAATGCAGTGTTGTCTGTCCGCCCTACAGATTACTGCACATTTAGCTGATGTGCATGGCCATTGCAGGGAATCATGAGGCATCTCTAATGCTATACAGTGTGAGTTACAGACAGGTTCATAGCCATGACTGTGTTCAGATACAATACATATATACTGTGGAATGTGACCCATGTCACTGAGGTGTATATAACAATGGATGTCTGTAAATCCACCATGGTCAGCAGAATGTGTATTGAGGCCAGGACTGTACCTTGAATGTATCATATCAGAACTAGAGAAAGAATTGTGAGAAACTAAGGAAAGCTGAAACAAGCCCAAGGCCAGGTTGTTTTTCTCAAACATGTTTTTGCAAGACAGCAATTATCTGACCATGTCAGCAGCAAATCTAATAATAGCATCTTTCTGTGAACTTGCAGAAAACTGTATGAAAACTGTAGGCTGAACTATGGAAAATCAGATAAACCTTGTACCTACATGCTTTGTCTCCTTGCTGCAAGTAATAAAGGGTGCCTTGCTTGAACCTAACGTGCATTGATCTTTGTGTTTTCTTTTACAGATTGGTCCTTCGGACTGAAAATCCTCTCTTCACCTTGGATCAGACGGCCAGGTGGCTGAAACCGTACGGGGAAGAAACCAAATCGGTTCTTCTTATATGTAAAGTCCTCCGATTGAATTGTCATCAAAAGAGGCCAGCCATTTTCTGATCTGTGACTGAAGGATGGGTTTTCCACTAATCGGTGATCAATCAAGTGGGCTCAGGTAAGGTGAATCTACTTTTTTTCTGTTTCAGGATCAGGGACTAGATGTGTATTGTTTTTTGTCAGATTGTATTTTTCTTGCAGTCAGGGATAGAAAAGGTACTGTATTGTCATAGATCAGGAGAAACAGAATAAGTAGACTTTAAGCAGTCATTCTGAAGAGACCATAACAAAATCCGTGGTACACGTTAAAATTAGAAAATCAAGGGGAAGTTACGTAACAATCAAAGGTAAAGGAAAATGGGTAATAACTGTAACACCCCGAGACCCACCGTTAACGGAAGATGCAAAATATATGCAGTCACAGCACGCAGACAACGTTAGATACTTTTCAAAATGGGTTATTAAATACAAATTTGACGGAAAATTAGAAAAATCTTCACTTATCAAACTTATTAAATAACTTAAAACTGATTCTAAAGGTCAGGTAAAAAAAGCAATGACAGGAAATCCCCAGGCACACAGGTGGCTGGAGGAAGTAAACCGTAGGGACCAAAAGAACAAGGATTCAAAGACAATGTTTTTAGATAGGGAGGATAACAACCTAGTAATAGCATCAGCACCTCCGCCTCCCCCTCCCTTACCAGAATATGGAGTGAGTAGACAGGTTGATCCACCCCCACTATATCCTGTGGTCACTGAGGATAGGGACGCTATAAAACTGAAACCAGCTAAAATAAGGGATCCCATTGAAGCTAGGTCCATAACAAAAGCAGGTAATCGAGAGTAATGGCAGAAATCTAAAGACACACAACCTGCAGGAGAAAAAGAAGAGGAAATATGTCCACTCATAGAAGTACCGAACCCTCAGGCAGGGCAGTATAATCAGGATCCAACCATCTTAGTATATAGACCCTGGACTCCGGAAGATATCCGGAAAGCTACAGAAGGGATTCCCCATCCAAAAATTAATTTTAGAAAATTTTCAGACGATTTACAAGGAATAGGTTCAAAGGTAGGTACTAGGCTATTGGCCCTAGGGCCCATACAAGCCTAGCCAAAAAATGTACCCTGGCTTTTGCCACCCAAGAAAATTATTTTCCTGTGCCCCTGTCGAGCAAAGCCATAGAAGTGATCCCCGGGGTGAATTTCCCAGCCAATCATCAAGATTTTTCTTGAGTGCTAATGAGGAGCTCTGTTTGACATAGATAGGTAGTCTGTTCCAGAGTATGGGAAGTCTCTGGCCCATACAAGCCTAGCCAAAAAATGTACCCTGGCTTTTGCCACCCAAGAAAATTATTTTCCTGTGCACCTGTCGAGCAGAGCCACAGAAGTGATCCCCAGGGTGAATTTCCCATTTTCCATCCAATCATCAAGATTTTTCTTGAAGAGTGCTAATGAGGAGCTCTGTTTGACATAGGTAGTCTGTTCCAGAGTATGGGAAGTCTCTGGGACAGGAATCTATTCCTCCAGCATGTTCTGTTTATTGTGGTGACAAGGTTTAGGTCCCTAGAGTGTGTAGCTCGGAGGGATTGGGATTTCTTTGAGTGGAGCATGTCCAACAGCTCTGGGTTTGACATAGCTTTGTATATTAGGCAGAGATCGCCCCTGAGTAGGCGATATGCGATGGAGTAAAGCTATAGTTTGTTTGAGACAGTCTGCATAGGGCATCTGTTTGAGGCCAGTAATCCTCTTTGTGAAGTATTTCTGTGGTCTTTCCAGTTGTTGTAGAAGTCTTGTGAGGTACATACCAAAAGGGGTGTTGTACTCTATAATGGGTCTAATGAGTGATGAGTAGAAGGGAACAATGACCTCTTTTTTTCTGGATGAGAATCCTTTTGTGATGAGATGAGCCACGTAGAAGGATTTCCTGACCACTGTGGCGATGTGATTATCAAAGGAGAGACTACTGTCTACCTGTGTCCCAAGGTCTCTTATCACATTTTCAGCATTAGGTAGACTACCAGCTATGTGGTAGTTCATGGGTACAGAGTTTTTACCAAAGGGGATGACAATACACTTTTTGTCACTGAGCTTTGGGAATGAGGCTAAGTTATCATTTAAACGGGGAAGAAATAAAAAGGGTAGTTCGACAAATTGTAGGTCCAGATTGGTTCATGATTTGTGACAATTGGAATCCTCGTGATGCTGAACAAAAACCCCTTACTCATAGCAGTGCAGATTTAGACGCTAGAGTAAAAGGACTTGCAGACCGCATCTCTGAAAAATGGAAACCTAGGGCAGACTGGACGTGCATTAATCAATGCATCCAACAGGAGGGTGAGACAGTTGACCGATATTTCACTAGGCTGCTGGAATGTTTTAACAACCACTGTGGGATGCAGGTTCCCGAAGACCAAAAACAAGATTCCCCATATGAATAGCAGTTGAAAAATGCATTTTTAAAAGGTAATAGTGCACCTATAAGCAGTTTTATTACAAAACATATGGTTGATCATCGAACTAGCAGGCTACAATCACTACTCGAATATGCTAGGCATGCTGAAAGGCATTTCAATAGCAAAAAGAAAAAGAAGGCTCAAGTATTTTCTGTAGAGGACGGAGCAGAAGTTTATGTAGTACACCCCGGGAAGAAGGGCAGGAAAAATGCACAGGGAGGTAGGCAGTCTGATTAACGATCAGAAGACTTTGAAGGACGTAAAAAAAGGGGTGAATGTTTCAAATGTGGTAAAAAGGGACATTTGGCAAGGGATTGCAGGAAAAATAAAAAAGCAACAACGGAAGACAAGGAAGGTAAAGACTGACTATATGATAGTCATGAATCATTAGAAGGGGCTAGTGCAGAAAGGACAAATGAGAATGTGAAAAGGGAAATAGAGGAAGTACAGGGAATTGATGACGGTGAAGTAGAAGATGAAGTACTAGACTTGGCTTTATTGAGCTTGAAGCTCTACTTAGCAGATACTAAACCAGAAGTTATACTTTCAGTGGAAGGCAGGGAAGTCAAATTTTTGTGCAACTCAGGGGCATCATGAACCCTGATACACCCCTCCAAATTGCCAGAAAACTCAGAATCATCCAACTACATATTAGTCAAAGCAGCTAATGGGCAGCTATATCAGGAGCCCCTCTCCCGCAATATTACAATAACTGATCCTGTTTCGGGATTGACACAGAAAAGTAAGATTGTAGTTTCTGCAAAGTGCCCAGTGAATCTCTTGGGCAGGGATCTCATGCAGTTATTTGGCATAGCAGTAGCCCCAACCATGCAGGGAATGGAAGCACAGCGACAAACTGACACCTTTATGGTGCAATCGGGGGGTGAAATATTTTATTGGTATAGTCAGGACTTGGTCACAACTGGTCCAGGGACTTTGACCAAGGAGCTGATGAACGTAGCCATCAGTAAGTTTCCCTCCCTCGACATTGATAAACAACACCTGTTACATTGTACCCTATATTTTTGTTATACACCAGGACCTGATAAGGAATATAAAGAAAGATTATTTAAGAATCGTACAAATAGATTGGTACTGTGTAACCTGTACTGGGACAAAGAAGGGAATAGTGTAGCCAGCTGCTCGCTGCCCCAGGAATTTTTAACACTTTACAAATCTAATGGATTACCACATGTTAGCTTGACCAAGAATAAAAATATACAGTGGGCAGACCTAGGGGAGAAAGCCACAAGATGGGAGAAACAAACAGAACTGGAACTGCCAGGACAGGGAATACAAGTACAGAAATTGAACTGGGTGACACAGACCAACCCAGCTGTGCACCTGCATTCTCTCGAAGACAGCTGATGGATGCTCCTACTGAAGGAGGAAGAAAACGCCTTGTGAGATGTACCAGAGACCCTCTGGTCAACAGGGAAATCAGATGTAGGACTTATCCGTACGGCAGGGCCAGTTAATATCACACCAAAATCAGCATTTAGACCACAGAAAAGACAATACCCCTTAAGGAAAGATGCAGAGGCAGGGATAAAACCTATTATAGCAGCATTACTTAAGGGAGGGGTGCTAGTGGAATCTCCCGATTCTCCGTGTAATACACCTCTATTTCCAGTTAAAAAAGCCAATGGAGAATGGCGTATGGTCCAGGATTTGCAAGCTGTGAATGATGCAGTAGTACCAAGGGCGCCTATAGTGCCAGATCCACACACACTGTTAAATAACTTAAAACCTCAACAAAAATATTTTTCTGTGGTGGATATTAGTAATGCATTCTTTTCAATATAGATACACCCAGGTAGCCAGTATTGGTTTGCATTTACATTTCAGGGAAAAAGATACACATATACGCGACTACCACAGGGATATTGTGAGAGCCCTACGATATTCTCACAAAAAATGTCAAGTAACTTGGCAAGGTTTAATCCACCAAAGGGTAGTCAGGTCTTACTTTATGTTGATGACATTTTGTTGGCGGCCCCCACCCTGCAGGATTGTAGGGAAGATACCGTAGCACTTCTACGATTTTTAGCCGCTGAGGGACATAAAGTAAACAAAGATAAGCTGCAGCTCTGGAACAAACAGGTTAAGTACCTAGGATATGTGATATCCAAGGAAGGTAGAACTCTAGATGAAGACAGAAAAGTGGCAATCTTGCAGGCACCAAAACCCACCACCAAGAAGGAAATGATGTCCTTCTTGGGAACGACTAATTTCTGTCGAAGCTGGATTCCAAACTATGCCTTGGAAACTGCACCCCTAACTGATCTTATATATAAGAAGCCTATGGCAGCGCAGGAGTTGTTACAATGGACATCAGAGGCAGAATCTGCCTTTTGTAAACTGAAACAATAGTGTCCTCTCTAGTTCTGGGATTACCAAATTATCATAAACGATTTTTCCAGACTGTAGATGGCAAGCAGGGTTATATGACATCAGTACTAACACAACAGCATGGGGATAAGCAACACCCCATTGCTTACTATTCATCACAATTAGACCCAGTGGCACGGTCCTTACCCCACTGTGTGCAGGCAGTAGTTGCAGCAGCAATGGCAGTGCAAGCTTCGGCCTCGGTAGTCTTGTTCCACCCCCTCACTCTGAGGGTATCCCACGCAGTCACGATGATTTTGCTACAAGAAAAGGTGGCATATCTTTCCCCTGCTAGGCATCTCTCCTGCATGACTATATTGTTGAGCCAACCTCATATGACAATTGAACGATGCATGACTTTGAACCCTTCTACTCTGCTCCCGACCCCTGCAGGTGGCACACCGCATTGCTGCCTGCGGGTAATCGAGCAAAAGACATTACCTAGAAAAGATCTCACAGATGTTCCCTTGGAGGATGCTGAGGTGACATACTACGTGGATGGCTCGTGCAAAAGGGGTCCTGCAGGACATAACCTAGTAGGATATGCAGTAGTCTCTGATACTGAGGTAAAAGCAAAATCCTTACCACACAATTTATCTGCACAGGCAGCAGAATTGATTGCCCTGACACGGGCATGTATTTTAGCAAGGGGTAAATGTGTAAACATTTTTACTAATAGCCAGTACGCTTTTTCCACTGTACATATGTTTGCACAACAGTGGAAAAACCGGGGAATGATAACATCTACAGGCAAACCTATAAATCATGCACAGTTTATTTTAGATCTTTTAGAATCTATTCAGTTACCTCAGAAGGTGGCCATTTGCAAATGTGCAGCTCACACCAAGCAACAAGATAGGATTTCAAAAGGTAATGCAAGAGCTGATATAGCTGCAAAACAAGTAGCTACAGAAGTATTTCTTTTAAACGAGGAAATTGCAACCCTCTGAAATTCTGAATCTGAATATGTTAAAAACAATGCAGACACTCACTACGCAAGCTGAAAAACAGCAATGGATAAAACGAGGAGCAATCCTCGAAAAGGGGTTGTACATCTCTAAGGAAGGGAAACCAATACTACCCTCTAATTTGTTCTGCTATGCGGCATTGTTGAGCCATGGGCAACAGGTGGGGATGATACAGTTGGTAAACCAGGTGTTCGCAACGTACGGATTTACAAACTATTCTAAAAAATTTTGTTTAATGTGTCAGATTTGTAACAAACACCATGCACAGGGGGTGATAAAGCTGAAGCAAGGGAGTTTTCCCACACCACCTTATCCGTTCCACACTATCTGTATGGATTTCATAAAACTGAACAAATGTGAGAATAAGAAGTATTGCCTTGTCATTATAGATATGTTTTCCAGATGGGTGGAAGCCTTTCCAACCAAAAACCCAGATGCAGCAACAGTGGCAAAAGTACTTGTTAAGGAAATTATTCCTAGGTTCGGCATTCCGGAGAGAATCTATAGTGACAATGGTACGCACTTTGTAAATCAAACCATACAACAGCTGAGTACTTTTTTTGGTATTTCTTTAAAAAATCATTGTGCATATCATCCGCAGTCTGCAGGGCTGGTTGAAAGACATAATGGTATACTGAAAAGCAAACTGAGGAAATTGATAGCTGAGACAGGGAAAACCTGGCTGTACTGTTTACCCCTGGCACTGTTGAACATGAGAACCGTCCCTACAGCAAAAGGACTGACTCCTTTCAAAAAGCTGTATGGGAGGGCTTATTATACACCCCAGTGGAAACCTCTCATGTCATCAGACCAGGAAGCTGATTTTACATTAGCTGAATATATAAAAAAGTTGTTGAGTTCTAAACATCTGCTGCAGTTTAATTCTGTTTCAGGTCAAAAACAAACCGAAACATTGAAAGTGGCAGTGACGCCAGGAGACTGGGTGTGGATTAAAATCGTGAAGTGAAAGAACTGGGCATCGCCAAAGTGGGAAGGTCCCTACCAGGTGCTTCTTTCAACACCTACTGCAGTCAAAATAGCAGAGCGAGCTTCGTGGATACATCTGACGCACTGCAAGTTGGTGAAGAACTTCGAGCTGGACAAAGACCTTACCTCTCCATCGGGACCCTAAGCACAAAAGTCTGGCTACAAAGGGGGGTCAGATCAATAGGAACTGATCCGTCTCAAACCCAGTGAAGCAATCACCAGTGCTAAGGTCCTATAGGGCAGAGAGTAAGATCACGTGTCCTAGGCAAAGATGACGGAAGCAAAAAAGATCCAACTACATCTGTTTGGAGGAACCAGAGAAAACAGGAATGCAGAGCAATCATTCCCACAGAAATATTGCATGACCATCCTGTTAACTGTACTGGTAGCAATAATCTTTTTATTGTGGCCATTTCTCTTCTCTGCCACACAAGTAGAACAAAGTAAATGTGCAAAGTAGCACCCAAATTTCAATACTTATCAGGCTATTAAGCACGCTTATGCAGACACCCTCAATATCTCCAATTGCTGGGTCTGTGCAGCTATTCCTACTGCACATGGAGGAATACCCTTAATGCAGATTCCCTTAAATATGAACCAAACCTGGCAAGCACTGCTGAAAGATGCAGTGAATGTGACATCGATTAAAAGAGTGACCCTATTCTTACCCAAGGCAAAAAGAGGAACCGTGTGCTTTCAAAACTACAGAAAAACAGAGGATTGAAATAGCACCTGTAACATGACAGTAATACATTACTGTACTGGAAATTCCTGCACCACGACAAATGAGGGCCAACAAATGCAAGTTGGCAATAGCAATGACTCCACTGAAAGAAAGAAAACGGTTGATAAAAATCAAATTGTGTATAGTAAAATGTTCTGGGCTATGACCCAACAAAAGCCCGGCAACTATAAATTCAGTAACATCTCAGTCGCAATTCCTGACTGCTACTTCGTGTGTGGTGATAGAGCATATAAATGGCTACCAGGCAATTGGTCTGGAAGCTGTTTTCTGGCATATCTGATTCCAGCAATACGACATGTATCGACACTACCCCAGGGGAAAATTTGAAATGTTCGAGAAATCAAGAAACCCGCTAATCCGGTGGGACAAGTTAATGCATCCTGGATATATCACCATGATTTAGCCCATGTGAATGACAAAGGACTGTCGCACATGGATTTGGGTGATGACGTCATATCTTGGGCGGGCATAATACCAGCATACGGAGCAGTGAAATCGATCTGGAAGCTGAAAAAACGATCTAAACATCTTGAAACAATGAGTAATGCGACTTTTTCCACCCTAAAATTGGTGACTGATGAACTCACAGCCATGAGGATAGTAGTGCTTCAAAATCGCATGGCTTTTGACTTCACCCTAGTGGCGAAAGGAGGTTTGTGTGCTTTAATCCAGGAGGAGTGCTGTTCGTTTATTCCTGACAACAAACATGAAATAGACAGCCATCTCAAAATAATTCAGCAAGTGTCGGCTATGACCAAACCAGGACCGAATCCATTGACAGACTTTTTCCAAAAATGGTTCTGGGGTTGGGGCAGCATCTTGATGAACATTCTGATTGCCATCTGTGTAGGGGCAGCCTTACTGATGGTGTGTGGATGCTGCTGCATCCCCTGTATAAAAGGACTAGTTGAAAATTTCATAGACGCTTCAATTTCAAAGACTTTATATATATATATATATATATATATATATATATATATATATATATATATATGTTGAGTTAGAGGTACTGATTAAAAGCTGAAGAAATACTTTCACAAGCTTGAACTAAATGACTCTCTAACTGCAAATCCTGAGTGGGAAATGGTTAAGGAAAGAAAAACTGTTTATGCTTGTTTTGAAAGTAAAATAAAGTATTGAAAGGGGGGAAATGTTAGGAAAATGTATAACTGCAATGCAATATGTAGGCTTAGTGTATTGAAATATATAACTGCAATATGCAGGTTTAGTGCATTAAGGGTTAAAAAGGAGTTAATACATTTATTCTGCTTATTCTGTGTAAAAATATGCAGCTGCTAGAAGCTCTGAAAAAAAAAACAATGGATGTCTGTAAATCCACCATGGTCAGCAGAATGTGTATTGGGGCCAGGACTGTACCTTGAATGTATCATATAAGAACTAGAGAAAGAATTGTGAGAAACTAAGGAAAGCTGAAACAAACCCAAGGCCAGGTTGTTTTTCTCAAACATGTTTTTGCAAGACAGCAATTATCTGACCATGTCAGCAGAAAATCTAATAATAGCATCTTTTGTGAACTTGCAGAAAACTGTATAAAAACTGTAGGCTGAACTATGGAAAATCAGACAAACCTTGTACCTACATGCTTTGTCTCCTTGCTGCAAGTAATAAAGGGTGCCTTGCTTGAACCTAATGTGCATTGATCTTTGTGTTTTCTTTTACAGACCATTATACAAAGGCCATAGTTGGACCATGTGTAGCTATTGTACGACAGGGTGTACACAAGCACATCATGTCTACTGTGTGTGTTGCTCCATGTCTTTCGCCATCCTCCATGGCCATGTGTGTACATGTGTTGTCCAAATTATTGTGATGGGCATCTATTTCACATGTCTGTGTTGTCCCATATGACATATATGCTCCACTGACGACAGGGTTATGCAGATAAAGGGTGGTATGTGGGATATGTTTTCAGGTTAGTTAGGCAGTGTTGCAGCCAGGCCACTAAATGTCATGGACATGGCAAGGTAGCACATCACAATGTGTGAAATTCATAGCAGGGCTATGATCCACACCAGTGAATCCTGTGTGCTGGCCATACTCCAGCCCACTGTGTAGTACTGTTTGTATTCACCACATGTGTAGTTCTGATCTGTAGTACTTCCCTAAAGTGAACAGCACCCCCACTGTTGTATGCACAGCTGTCCACACATCTGGCAATGACAGTTTGTGAGGATTCATCTCGGTGAGATGATTCAAATAGTTTGCAAGTGTTGCACATGGGTAGTCATTGTGATGCATTGCAGGTCCGACCTGTATATTGTGACAGGACCATACATTATGTGTACATGTTGTAAGTGACCACATGGCAGATAGATTTGTGCATTACGATTCCTGATAAATAACACTCTCACCTGCAATGGGCTGCTTTTGCAGCAGAACGCCAGAGATACCTAAATAGGAGTAACAGCCATATGAGCTTAATCCACGCCTGTATAATGGCTACAGGGTGCAATGTGCATAACAGATACACCAGTACATTAGACTATACTATGGTGTATGCACATGTGTGCATAGACAGAGTAGCATACTATAGTATGCGGCATGTGGTGTATACATGCCTTGCATATGATGTTACATTACATATTGTACAGTATTATCACTGTAGAGACAGCAACGGTGTCTCTGCTATGCTTAAACAGTACAAGTGAAACTCGGCCTGAACAAGGATAAAAACTGATTTATTTTAATCAAACACCAAGCGTAAATAAAAAACGGTTAAGTGCTTTCATCTGTAAGATACAGGCTTAATCAGAACACTGAATCATACAGCGAATTACTTTTTTAAAAACGTTTTGGCGCCACTTGATACAAGCGCAGTCCCACGTAACAAAATTTAAAGTGCCACTACATAAAATACCACAAATTGCTATTACAAGCTAATACATAATAACTCGGTAGTACCTTATGTTAAAAAGATTAAAATCATATTAAAAACGTCTTATATAAGCACAAAATTGCAATTCTTATTAAAAAAACTTATTTTACCCAAGCTATAAAAGCTGTAAAAGGGGTTAGTTCCTGTGGGTTTAAGGTTTTTTAAATTGCCAATGGGGGTGAATTTAAATCCTGAAATCAGGGCTGAATTTAATGACTCATTTAAAATTTTTGGTATTGGCTATATGAAGTTGATAATTAAGAAAAATGATGAGAGATTAAGCTGCATGGTTAGTGAGATTGACAAATTAAATAATGATATTGTGACAGATCTTTTGTTCCCCCAATGGAAAGAATTGCATGAAAAGCAGTATAAATTAGCGTACACAAGAGCTAGTAAGATTTTTGAAAGAAAACATAGGAAAATCCAACGTGATATTGAACAATATCATCATAATAGAGCTCAATTATTGAAACAGGAACGTGTAGATTCATATAGATCAGATATGAATGATAATAGGGTTAGTTATAGGAAGACAGGAGCGAATTTTCATGGGGGGTGGTATTATACACCGGTACGGAAGGTGAATTATCAACAAAGGGACAAACACAACAGATGGTAGACACTAGTTTTTGTCATATAAATTCAAGATATTCACAGGACGATGTTTTAGACTTTAGTGGTAGGGACAACAGCTTAAGTATGCCCAATAAGTGAGGTGTAGAACATGTTGTAGTAGAACACAATGATATAAAAATATTCAATTATACTACCTTGAATATAATGGAAGAATCAATTATACTACCTTGAATATAAAGGAAGAACATTTTTCACTTTTTCAAAAAGGTATGAAGTATATACCTACAGCAAAATTCCATCTGGTGGAAGTTCTAACTGATATTAAATTATATTGTCGTAGATTAAATCTAGCCTTCACTTTCCAAAATGATAATAATGTTATATTACCCAATCAACTTAGGAAAAAAAGCACATATATACCTGTTGCACAAAAGAATTTATTAAATTATGAGGAGCTCACATGCCGAGATATCTATGAATATAATAAGTCAATGAAGAGATGTGACTATATAGACAATTTAAATGTTAACGATAGGAAATGCCTGATAGAATTAACAAAGAATAAAGACATTAGGGTTATGAAGCCCGATAAGGGGGCTGGTATAGTCCTATATAATACCATTGATTATATTAATAAAGTGCAAAGTATTTTAATGGATACAGGTAATTATGATATTATACCACATAATGAAATTAATATAGGGTACCATAAAATTGACTTAGCCCTGGATGAATATTTAACAGATAACAGGATTACGTTGGATATATATAATTTTCTTAAGGTGGAATTTCCAGTATTAGCCACAATAGTGGGTATCCCTAAAATACATAAGGATATTAATAACCCCCGTTTAGACCAATTATATCAGGCAGTAGATCAAAGACATTTAATATAAGGGTAGCCATTGATCGATGGGTTAAGCATGTATATGCAAATACGCCACATTTAGTTAAAGACTCATGGATGTTTTTGTTTCATTTAACCACTAGTAGATGGAAGAGGAACTTGACATATAGAACCATTGATGTCATTGATTTGTTCTCCTGTATACCGAGGCAAGAGGGACTAGAGTATTTTTGTGACAGTCTGAGAAGGTATTCAAACCTTAGCTGGGACCGTATCAATTTAATTACAGACATGATGGGTTTGGTACTGGAGCATAATTATATTTATTTTGAGGGCAAGTATTACAAACAGATAAAGGGGGTCACCATGGGCGCCTCTTGTGCCCCCATATTCGCCAATTTTGTTATGCTTGAATGGGAAAACCAGTACCTTTTTGCTAGTAGTTATTACCAACATGTCATATACTATACCATATTCTTGGACGACATGTTTGTGTTATGGGATGGACCTACAGAGCTTATTAATGAGTTCTTAGAATATCTTAACAACACTAGTAATTTTTTGAGGTTCACTCATAATATTAAACACAGAAGGTATTGCCTATCTTGACACCTTTGTTAGACATACTAATACTGGTTTTCAATCGGAAATATTTAGAAAGGAAATGTTTTCTAATGGATACCTTGATTATACTAGCAACCATCCCAGACATATTTTAAGAAATATCTATAAAGGTCAGTGTATACGGGTAGCAAGAATGACTTCCAATTACGATTTAATGGTTAAAGAGATTAATAATATAAGGGCTATGTTTGTAAATAGAGGCTATCCCATACTATTATTGGATGATGTATCGCCTTATGTTATTAAAGAATGGGGTAAAAAATATTTTCCGATCTTAGGCATTGGTTCTGAGAAAATATTTAAAATAAAAAATAAGGAGCAAAATGATTTCAATAGAGTATGTGTATTAACATATTCTCCTTATGTGAATTGTGTGAGAAATATTATGGAAAAGCATTGGAATATGTTAGCAGTAGATGAAGAAGCTAGGAGGGTAGTTGGTATAAAACCGTGCTTTGTATATAAAATGGGTATGAATATAAAGAATTTACTGAATATTATGACACGTGAAAAAACTGGATTGGATATCCACACAAAAAATGTGGATTCTGTAAACAGTGTTTTGTAATTAATGACGCAGTAGGATGTAGATTGAACGATGTCAATAATACTTATGTGAAGTTCAAAAAGGGAAATTGTAATAGCAGGAATATTGTTTATTTGGCCAAGTGTACAGTATGTACAGCTTTCTATATAGGAAAAACAGAAAGAGAGTTTTGAAAGTGTATTTATGAACATTTATACAAAATCAAGGTTAAAGATACTAAAAATGCTTTGTTTAGACATAGTAGTAAGAATGGAGAAGCACATAAATTTAATTTGCTATAATTGATTATGTTAATGTATCACCGTGGGGTGGTAATTATAAAGCCTACCTTGGTAGGAAAGAAAGTGAATGGCAAATGTTAACAAATGCTACAAAATATCCTGGTATTAACGATTACATTTCCATCAAACCCCTTTTACAGCTTTTATAGTTTGGGTAAAATAAGTTTTTTTAATAGGAATTGCAATTTTGTGCTTATATAAGAAGTTTTTAATATGATTTTAATCTTTTTAACATAAGGTACTACCAAGTTATTATGTATTAGTTTGTAATAGCAATTTGTGGTATTTTATGTAGTGGCACTTTAAATTTGGTTATGTGGTATTGCGCTTGTATCAAGTGGCGCCAAAAAGTTTTTAAAAAAGTAATTAGCTGTATGATTCAGTGTTCTGATAAAGTCTGTATCTTACAGATGAAAGCGCTTAACCGTTTTTTATTTACGCTTGGTGTTTGATTAAAATAAATCAATTTTTATCCTTGTTCGGGCCGAGTTTCACTTGTACTGTTTAAGCATAGCAGAGACACCGTTGCTGTCTCTACAGTGATAATTCAGTAGTTGGTTTTGCTTTTTTTTGTGTCTTATTTGGTTAGCGGCTATGGACGGTACTAAAGAAGTGACGGAGGCTCCATTGGACAAGGATGAGATGGGATGAATTAGATCTGAAATGGTTATGCTAAGGGATAATGTGACTTGTTTGACTGAGGTTGTTGGTCAATTACAGAAATCCATCGTGAGTATGAGGAATGAACAAGGACCTGTGGACAAAAATATTTCGTTTCCAGCTAGTCATGTGTCAACTCAAGTAGATATACCCAACGGACAGGGCGAACCGAATAGCTTGACATTGGGTATGCATCATAAAAGAACATTGTTGGATCAAAACCATGTTCGTGAGGCTAGTCATTCTACTGAACATGATTTAACATTTGACTTTTCGCTGTTTCAAGTTGACGAAGATATTGAGCGCTTGGGGGCTTGCCCCAAGCGTCCGTTAGCAGCTAAAACATATGCAGCAATGGCAAAACACAAAACCAAAATGGAATATAAAAAAGGTACTGTGTTGAATACTTCGAGCCCCAGAGGCATTAATCTAGTTGGTTCAGAACAACACCAAAATACCAGTAATTTGAACCAATTAGATAATTTTTTAACCAGTGATTATGACTTTAATGTAAATGGACATTACAATGATTATGGTATGCATAACAGGAAGTGTATTATAATAATAATAATAATGAATACTCTGAAAGATATGATATATAATCTGGGTAAATTATTAACTGTTAAAAGTATAAAAATTGATAATGCATACCTGACAAAATGTATTTCATTAGGAATAGTTCCTATGGGTTTAAGGTTTTTTAAATTGCCAATGGGGGTGAATTTAAATCATGAAACCAGGACTGAATTAAATGACTTATTTAATAGTTTTGGTATTAGCTATAGGAAGTTGATAATTAAGAAAAATGATGAGAGATTAAGCTGCATGGTTAGTGAGATTGATAAATTAAATAACAATATTGTGACAGATCTTTTGTTCCCCCAATGGAAAGAATTGTATGAAAAGCAGTATAAATTAGCGGACACAAGAGCTAGTAAGATTTTTGAAAGAAAATATAGGAAAATCCAACGTGATATTGAACAATATCATGATAATAAAGCTCAATTATCAAAACAGGAATGTGTAGATTCATATAGATCAGATATGAATGATAATAGGGTTCGTTATAGGGAGACAGGAGCGAATTTTCAGGGGGGGGGGTGGTATTATACACCGGTATGGAAGGTGAATTATCAACAAAGGGACAAACACAACAGATGGTAGACAATAGTTTTTGTCATGTAAATTCAAGATATTCACAGGACGATGTTTTAGACTTTAGTGGTAGGGACAACAGCTGAAGTATGTCCAATAAGCGAGATGTAGAACATGTTGTAGTAGAACACAATGATATAAAAATATTCAATTATACTACCTTGAATATAAAGGAAGAACATTTTTCACTTTTTCAAAAAGGTATGAAGTATATACCTACAGCAAAATTCCATCTGGTGGAAGTTCTGATATTAAATTATATTGTCGTAGATTAAATCTAGCCTTCACTTTCCAAAATGATAATAATGTTATATTACCCAATCAACTTAGGAAAAAAGCACATATATACCTGTTGCACAAAATAATGTATTAAATTATGAGGAGCTCATATGCCGAGATATCTATGAATATAATAAGTCAATGAAGAGATGTGACTATATAGACAATTTAAATGTTAACGAGAGGAAATGCCTGATAGATTTAACAAAGAATAAAGACATTAGGGTAATGAAGCCCGATAAGGGGGCTGGTATAGTCCTATATAATACCATTGATTATATTAATAAAGTGCAAAGTATTTTAATGGATACAGGTAATTATGATATTATATCACATAATGAAATTAATATAGGGTACCGTAAAATTGACTTAGCCCTGGATGAATATTTAACAGATAACAGGATTACGTTGGATATATATAATTTTCTTAAGGTGGAGTTTCCAGTATTAGCCACAATAGTGGGTATCCCTAAAATACATAAGGATATTAATAACCCCCCATTTAGACCAATTATATCAGGCAGTAGATCAAAGACATTTAATATAGGGGTAGCCATTGATCGATGGGTTAAGCATGCATATGTAAATACGCCACATTTAGTTATAGACTCATGGATGTTTTTGTCTCATTTAACCACTAGTAGATAGAAGAGGAACTTGACATATATAACCATTGATGTCAATGATTTGTTCTTCTGTATACCGAGGCAAGAGGGACTAGAGTATTTTTGTGACAGTCTGAGAAGGTATTCAAACCTTAGTTGGGACCGTATCAATTTAATTACAGACATGATGGGTTTGGTACTGGAGCATAATTATATTTATTTTGAGGGCGAGTATTACAAACAGACGAAGGGGGTTGCCATGGGCGCCTCTTGTGCCCCCATATTCGCCAATTTTGTTATGCTTGAGTGGGAAAACCAGTACCTTTTTACTAGTAGTTATTACCAACATGTCGTATACTATACCAGATTCTTGGACGACATGTTTGTGTTATGGGATGGACCTACAGAGCTTATTAATGAGTTCTTAGAATATCTTAACAACACTAGTAATTTTTTGAGGTTCACTCATAATATTAACACAGAAGGTATTGCCTATCTTGACACCTTTGTTAGACATATTGATACTGGTTTTCAATCGGAAATATTTAGAAAGGAAATGTTTTCTAATGGATACCTTGATTATACTAGCAACCATCCCAGACATATTTTAAGAAATATCTATAAAGGTCAATGTATACGGGTAGCAAGAATGACTTCCAATTACGATTTAATGGTTAAAGAGATTAATAATATAAGGGCTATGTTTGTCAATAGAGGTTATCCCATACTATTATTGGATGATGTATCGGCTTATGTTATTAAAGAATGGGGTAAAAAATATCTCCCTATCTTAGGCATTGGTTCTGAGAAAATATTTAAAATAAAAAATAAGGAGCAAAATGATTTCAATAGAGTATGTGTATTAACATATTCTCCTTATGTGAATTGTGTGAGAAATATTATGGAAAAGCATTGGAATATGTTAGCAGTAGATGAAAAAGCTAGGAGGGTAGTTGGTATAAAACCGTGCTTTGTATATAAAATGGGTATGAATATAAAGAATTTATTGAATATTATGACACATGAAAAAACTGGATTGGATATCCACACAAAAAAATGTGGATTCTGTAAACAGTGTTTTGTGATTAATGAAGCAGTAGGATGTAGAATGAACAATGTCAATAATACTTATGTGAAGTTCAAAAAGGGAAATTGTAATAGCAGGAATATTGTTTATTTGGCCAAGTGTACAGTATGTACAGCTTTCTATATAGGAAAAACAGAAAGACAGTTTAGAAAGCGTATTTATGAACATTTATACAAAATCAAGGTTAAAGATACTAAAAATGCTTTGTTTAGACATATTAGTAAGAATGGAGAAGCACATAAATTTAAATTTGCTATAATTGATTGTTAATGTATCACCGCAGGGTGGTAATTATAAAGCCTACCTCGGTAGGAAAGAAAGTGAATGGCAAATGTTAACAAATGCTACAAAATATCCTGGTATTAACGATTACATTTCCATCAAACCCCTTTTACAGCTTTTATAGCTTGGGTAAAATACGTTTTTCTAATAGGAATTGCAATTTTGTGCTTATATAAGAAGTTTTTAATATGATTTTAATCTTTTTAACATAAGGTACTACCGAGTTATTATGTATTAGCTTGTAATAGCAATTTGTGGTATTTTATGTAGTGACACTTTAAATTTGGTTACGTGGTATTGCGTTTGTATCAAGTGGCGCCAAAAAGTTTTTAAAAAAGTAATTAGCTGTATGATTCAGTGTTCTGATGAAGTCTGTATCTTACAGATGAAAGCGCTTAACCATTTTTTATTTACGCTTGGTGTTTGATTAAAATAAATACATTTTTATCCTTGTTTGGGTCAAGTTTCACTTGTACTGTTTAAGCATAGCAGAGACACCGTTGCTGTCTCCACAGTGATAATTCAGTAGTTGGTTTTGCTTTTTTTTTTTTTGTGAAATATTGTACAGTGACATATGCAACTATATGGAATATAGTTGTTATAGGTGCAGTACTGACTTACCAGGCAACTCCAGGCTCAGTGGTTGAGAGACACCCACCTCCACACTATTGGCTAAGGCTTGTGGATGTTGTTCTGCAGGTGTCCCCAGATTGGCCAGTAGCTCCTCGGTACGTGTGAGTGGGGGCTGGGTTGGTGGCCCACCACCTGTTGCACCTTGTTCCCTGGTGATTGCATTCGCACACTGTTTCACCCATCTAATGAGGTCTGTACAGTGTCTGTGCACCTGCTGGTATGTGCAGTTGTGGCCACCAACATCATTAACCCTCCTGTGAAGTTCCATTCACAGGGCATCCTGCTGCTGTGCATCCTGTGGCACATGGCTGAACAGGATATCATGATTGTTGAATAGGTAAGGGATGAGGGCCTCATCCTCCAAGCGGGTAGCCTTGCACACGGCATACCTGGAAGACATAATGATGGAGACAGGTCACATTAACTCAGAGACATACAGAGCTACAGCTGAACATACATGTGTATCACATTTATTAAGTTTAAATACTTGTATTTGCAAACCTACATGACACTGACATGTTTGTGTCACACACATGTGACACTCAATGTTGAGTGGATATTATCACCATATATGTGTGTGTCACCTGATTACATTGCTCATACTCCATGTGGATGCTCTCTTGATATGGGGATGTCTGTTTGCCTGTACTGGTGTTCCTACCTATCAGCACATAGCTGGATGTGTCCACATTAATGTAGTCAACCTTGATGCTGTGTATATGTCACATATAAGGACTTATACTGCCTTAACAGACATGACCTGTGACCCTGAAGACTTGCTCACATAAGGTTTTACGTGTATGTATTCTGCCATACACATCTACACGGCACTGTACAGTAGTTCAACATCCTGCAATGTATCACCCGTGATACACATGGGACAACTGGTTAGCCAGATGGCATTTGCAGGGATGGATATCAACTATAGCATGTACAGTCAAAGTCAACTAGCGGGCTATATGCCATGGGCCATGTATGAATCTAGGATGAAAGGTTACCTGGCAGTAGCCGACAGGTGGGTCTGTGGGGCCAGGTGGAGCAGTGCCACATTACTGATCCACAGGGTTAATGATACATTTACCATGCGGTCATCACACCCTGTCTGAGAAGGGAGCGATGTGCAGGTTTGACGGACAGGAATGCATAGAATGGCAGGACTATGTAAAGTGTATGGGACAAGGATCAGTCAAACATGTGGAAGGTGGATGTCCATGAAGTATGTGTTTGAGATCAGGATGAAGTACATGTAGCATGTCCAACATCACTGGGTTGGACATGAATTTTTTCAGGGTATGAATCATGCTACATAGTGGAGATGGGGAATGGGAAGGCTGGTGTAGGTCATCTGCACATGGCCAATACCCCTTAAAGGAAATGTGTGATCTGATATGGGTCACTTGAGTGTTGTGTATGGCTGGACAATGATCTCTAAATTCATGGATGGCACCCTATCATTATTAGGGTTGCCACATATGACTACCTGACAGATGTGGTGATGTAGCTATCACAGGAAAGACAACTGCCCAGCTGCATCCCTTACACACAAGTGTCCATTATGTTGATGCTGCCTAGGTGGTAGTTCATGGGTACAGGGTTATTAACATAGGGGTGACAATGCAATAAGTAGCTGTCAGATTCTGGCCATATGTCACACACACCTCACCCACAAAGCCCCTTCTGTATGTTGTCCACAACACTCCTGAGTCAGGTCATAGTTGTTCGCATACTTCAATAGGCAGATGCCTTCTATTTGTCTGTGAGGTATGGTCTACAGTGAGGGGGAATGAAATTCATTAACCCAGACATACTGCAGCTGCCAATGGTGTGATGATCATGTATTATTCAGACACCTTCTGTAGTGTTGGTTCTGACAGCAGTCCTGTTGCAAAACACTCCTGTGACATAAGAATGTACAGCTAGTATACTGAGTGTAGGTGGTACACAGTATGGGTGATGATGTCCTATGACCTGGCAAGGTTATGATATGCAGTGTGACATCAACCATACTGTCATCTATATCTGTACTGCTGACATCAATTAATTGATCAAGGTTCATGGCCTTCCAGACCAGACTCAGCAGGGTAGTAGTGCAGTACTTCCCATTATCAGTGGTGTCTCCCCCTTTGTGGGTTTTGATACCTGTTGGTGTGCACCATTCAGTGTGTACACAACCTGACATGGAGCTATGTTTTACATGATGTATACGTGGAGAGCATCTTGTTTTGCCATATGTGTATGATACAACCTGTGATGTGGACAGGTCCCATGCAGCCTGAGTGCAGCTTGTACCTGCATAGTTGTGGGTACAGGGGCCCTGTGGTGTACATGGATATATGCTTGTGTACCTGTTGGAGAGAGGGGGCCGTGTGTTTGTTATCCAAGACCCTATCTAGATTGCTTATTCATGCTCAGCACTTGTTCAGAACTTGTAAGCACTATGTAAACTAATAATTACTATAGCACTCAATCTTCCTCATTACCTAGAGGTAAGGGTAAACAGGTTTTGCACATACTTTTCTCACTTGCTTAGAGTAAATTAGCTCTTGTACTCACTTTCCTCATTTATCTAGGTGAAAGTTGTTCAATATTCAGGCATGTCCAAGAGTCAACTGCCAGTGTTCTCACCTGTCTATCTGATGAATCTGGACATCTTGAGGCAATGTACACATTGCCTCATGTACACAGACAAGCCTCTCTGCCTACCACCCAACACTACAACCTGTGAGAGATGCACTCATCTAGCCAAACTGGAGGTAAACGTCTCTTCAACCAAGCCTGACCTTGACAGTCATGTGGAGAAGATAAACATTCACACAACACCACACTCATCACGTAGTCTCACTGAATCTACCCCACCATTAACTGGGAAAACTACTCGTGTACCAACACATTAGCTCAAAGCTTTCCGGAATTCATAAACACCAATGCCCTGAATCAGCATATCCACACACCCACCAGGGGCAACAATATCCTAGACCTAGGCATTACCAACATGAGTGACTGGTGCTCCACATGTGAAGTCAACTCCTGTTGGTCTGATCCGACCATGAGCTGAACACCATTGATATCCACATCCCGCCCCCACCCCCCATTAAGGGAACCACAGTATAATATGTCTACAGAGCCAGCTACATGTTTCTTAAGACAAACGTGGTGAACGTCATGACACCCATGCAGATGGACAATACTGTTACAACTGCTGTATCCTACACAAATGCACTCTATAAGCACTTACACGAGTGCATGGCTTGTGCTATCCCAAACAGAACCAGGATGCTATACTCCTAATTAAGGAAACCAATCTGGTGGTCCCCTGCCATAAACAAACTGTACTACAGGAGGAAGACACTGTTGCAAATGAGAGTACAATCTCATGCGTGGAGGAGCTCCCTGGCCAGCCTCAGTAAGAAGGTGAGATCCCTTATAAGATCCTCCAAAGCTAGCTACGAAAACTAAAGTGCCACTAATTCCAACAACAGCCACAAAGCACTCTATAGCTATGTCACATATCTCGATGTCAACAACCAGATCTGCTCTGAGTTACAGCACAAAGGCACGAACATTGCAGAAACAACTGATATTGGCAACATCCTGGCAGATAGGTTCAGTGCTACCTTTCCCCCCTCCATCTCAAAGCTGCACACTCTAAAGCCAATATCACAGCATCCATGGGATGGGACAACATCCCAGGCTGTGTTTTACACGAACTTCAGAATGCACTGCCTCCCCACCTACGCACCATGTTCAATAATAGCCTCACAATGGGCATAGTGCCCCCTGAATGGCACACAGCAACAGTTATCCCACTTCACAAAGGTGGCACCACAATGGACCACGGGACCTATTTCCCTATAGGCCTGTCTAGCCTGGTCTGCAAGGCTATGGTGCACATCATGGATCTCAGTCACAGAGACATTGGGTACCTCCAAACCTTTGACCCCTCCCAGTTTGGCATTGTTAAGGGCAGACCATGCCTCCTAAACCTGGTGGACTTCTTAGAGACAGTTACCAAGGCATTAGATGAGTGTAAGGAGGTCCACACAGCCTACCTAGATCTCTCATAGGCTTTCAACACCATTACTCCTTCTGGTATTATCAACATACCCATCCGCCTGAACATTAACCCCTATGTCATGTGATAGTTTGCAAAGTGGCTCACAGACAGAACCCACACAGTGGGAGTTGCATACCCTAGGTCTGACTGTATACCAGTTACAAGTGGCGTCCCCCAGGGCTCAGTCCTAGGAACCCTCATGTTCAGTATATATTTCTCTGACGTACAGACAAGCACAGGAAGGCTTTGGCTGAAAAGGTTTGCAGACGACTGCAAACTAGGGGACATAATTGTTGCCCCAGCTGTTACAGACACCCTCTGGAAGGGTCGCACTGAGACGGATACCTGGTGTTAATATCATGGCGTAAAGTGCATAGTCATCCCCTTTGGATATAACTAATTACCCGCATACTACCACATAGGTGCTAGTCCCCTACATACAGAAAAGGTAATAAGGGATCTGGGAACCCCAGTAGATAGCAATCTCTCCTCCGATACCCATAATAACAAGGTGGTTAGAATATCCTTCTACATGGCCCCCCTAATCTCTAATGGGTTCACATCCAGATCAAAGGAGGCCATTGTGACTCTACTCATGACATATTAGACCCATTAAAGGATACAACACCCCATTTGGGATATACCTTACAAGACAACTGCAACAGCTTGGAAGACCACACCAGTACCACACCAAGAGGATTACTGACCTCAAACAGATGACCTATGCAGCCCAACCTAAGAAACTCCAGCTGTACTCCATTGCATACCGCATTCTCACAGGTGATCTGTGCTTGACATACAAGGCCCATGTCCAACCCTGTATTGCTGGATATGCTCCACCTAAACAGAGGCCCCTGAGAGCCACATGCTCTAGGGATATACACCTAACCACAATGATGAGTAGGGCGTGCTGGATGGATAGATTCCTGACCCGGACAATCCCCATGCTTTGGAACATGATTCTAATGTACATCAGGCAGGGCCCCTCACTAGCACTATTCAAGGGAAACCTTGACATGTGGATGGGAGACAGGCATGTACCCCGGGGATCACTGCAGTGGCTCTGCTGGACAGAGGTACAGGGAACTAATGGCTCTGCCATTCAGAGGCACAGGGAACCAACCTATGGGGGTGGCAAAAGCCAACAAATTCTAGCTAGGCTTACAAATACCCTTGGTAAGACAGCCTAGTACCTACCTTTGCACATATTACATGTCTTATGTGCATGGATAGTTAACTAGCTCTTCCATTTTACTTTGCTATCATGCTGATAAACTGTCGGGTGACTAAAAGACATATGTATCCTGTTATTGTGTATTGTAAATGCCAACAGACATAACTAATGTTTGCCTAACATTACAGTAATGCTATGTAGCTTGTAATACATATCTGCCTACAATACTGTACATTACACAGTTATTGGCACAATATCCTACAATGCAATTCATAATTGCACAGTGGCCCAACCTTCCACATGTTATTCTCAGTAATACACCCATACATATTGCTACAGTTACAATATATCAGCATATACTATCCCCTGTTATAGCACATACTTGTTGGATCAGCCCTGCCACTGACATCGGCTGGTGAGGAGTATTTCTGTTCAAAGCCCTTATATAGCATCCCTTGTGGTGTATGCGGTGTTTGCCTTGTGACCTACAGCAGTACACACAAATACTACAAGCATTACTATGCTCAGCAATACATCACTACAAGATAACTGTTTCCACTATATGATTGCGTGCACTTTAAATACTACAGAAAGGTACTACATACACAGACATAATGATTGTTCTACGTACCTTATTAGTAACCCGACGTATCGTTAACAGTTGATTCAATCCTTTTCAGTTTGTGTTTCAATGTTATTTGTAATGTTTCGCTGGTATATATGGATGGTTTGAATGTGTGATAACGCATCCTTTTCTAGTTACATATCGGTAACGTGGTATCCTGTCCACCAATTGCTGTTTCAAAGTAGTTAATTAGAGGCACATCAGCTGTGCAGTTACTCCATTAGCCGATACCATGGCAACAGTGGTGTATAACTGAGTACTCCTTTTGGGCATTGTCCGTTTGCCTTACTTTCAAGGAAGACAGCCTGGATGTGCTGTTTGTGATATATTTCAACAGCTATATGTAGAGACACAGAGATATATTAGCTTCATGACTCCTGTGGACTGTGTAATGGCAAGACGATTTTGTTCTACATGCGAGTACAGCTGTTATATTTCAGAACATTGCTACTTATGCAGGGTTTGTTTGTACCTGATACTTCTGCAGATGTTTAAGTCTGGCAAGGATGTTTGGCCAGCTCAAGGCTGTATGGCTATGCATGAACTGTTATGTGGTTTACAGTGTGCTCACCAGACATCCTTGATTTAGTGTACAAGTGTAGCATACTGTGCTGTTATTGCTAACACATCCCGGTGTACATACAAACCTTTGAAATGGGATTAGTGCAAACAAACCCTGTAACATCAGCAGCTGTTCCATTGTATAACAGCAGCTATTTCACATAGGGCCATGTTAGTGTGTCTCTGACAAGGTATGCTAAGGCTTCTGCAGATGTCGTACAGTGAGTGAATGATTTGTGATGTTATTACAGTTTGTATTGTAATATGTTTGGGTGTGGGGGTGATGTTGGTGGGTGTGCATAGCAGATGCAGGTGTGTAGGAACTGCTTTTATACATAATTGATATGTGCGTGAGGGTTCCTTCCCTATTTGAACACCTATCCTTTTGTGGACTAATACAATGGTAATTGCAGGCTGATTCATTAAGGCACTGTTATGTGGCTCCTGTATAGCATGCAGGTGATGTTAGTCCTTGAATCCCTTCGGTAATACATCTGAATGTAATAAAGTGTTGCTACATGAAAGCTGTGTATTTCTGTCATAGGTATTTGCGGTCATCGTAGTTGTGTTGGTGACTGACCCTCTTTGGCTAGGGTTGCCACCTTTTCTTATGGCCATAGTGGGACATTTTCGGGACACACATCAGAATTTACAGGCCGACACAAACCCATGGTCAGTACAAGGGATAGAACTTTCCTTTCTTACCTAAATATAAGCTTATTCTTGTAGCAGTTTAGTTGCTTATCCTGTTTCTTGCAACATGTAGGTATTTTAGATACAGAAATAACTATTGTATGTAACTATTACAGTACATATGGGACATAATTATGTCCTACAATCTCAGGACATTTGCCACATTTAATATATTTGGTCAGGACACAACCATCCAAAGAGGGAGTGTCCCTCGCAAAGTGGGACAGGTGGTAACACTATATTGGCTCATGTCCATAGCACATATTTGTAATACTGTATAGGAATATGCTCTCCATATCCTTTGTTCATAAAGGTTGGTAGTGGCGGAATGTGTGATTGGTATGGTCCATGTTATACACATATATGAACACTTCAACCGCTGTATACGGGATACATATGGAATCCCGAAACCACAGAGTTCCAACGCACACAGTACCAGGACCAGATTCCCATACCCCACATTACTGACAGTGACAGTAACTCGCAAAAGTAACATGAACATGGAACACACACACGCACACACAGACACACTGCTACCCAACACATCCAAACAAACAATCCTACACTACGTATGAGCAGGTGGCCAAGCCCCCCTACACCCCCCATGTAGGTGTCTGCACCCCCCACACTACTCCCTACTTTAATATTCTACCTCCTAGGTCACACAAATTGATACACAAAGCTAACCCACACATTCCAGTCCCCCAAGAACACACACCACACACAGAACACACTTACACACACTACAGCCCTAAGAAACACACTTACACACCGTAACCTACCTGAACCGCAACACCAGAAGCACTGACTAACTGTCCCTTAACATTGTGATTTTACACCTCGTGTATCTGGTGTTTTGGTACTGTGTTCTTTCGGACCTTAAGCCTCTGGATTATGCGCGTCGGTATGTAAAGCAGTCTGTATGTGGTAGGTATCCCATTTATATGTACCTCCATGGTTATGTAGATGTTGTTAACCTAGCTATATATCTACATATATATGTATATCCCCATATATCGACATATCTCTCCCTCTCTCTCTATATATATATATATATATATGATGTGTGTGTGTATATATATATATATATATATATATATATATATATATATATATATATATATATATATATATAGGTGTATATATATATATATATATATATATATAGATATATAGATATATAGATATAACATACACCTTTCATTGGGTACATGCCGGTTTATCCTATTTTAACACATTCCTACCTTTTGTGTTTTATCCTGTCAATATACACGACTGCCATTGGTACATCTCGGGTAGCTTAGTGATATGTTATTGTGATGAATGAATGTGTACATGGTTGCGTGTTCTAATCCTGGCAGTGATATCTTACCTCTCAGAGCAGGCACTGGTAGTGCAAGGGTGATTAACGCACATTTCAGCGGTTGTGTGTTCCACATGTTTATTATTCTGTGGAGAACTACCTATATATGCAAGCTGTGTTTAAGGTATACTATGAAACATGTAAACAACTGTGAAGATTCCTGTCAGGGATACTGCCCATTATTTGGAACTACATCCCTGATTACATTATACAAAACCCCTCACTAACACTCCAGGGAATCCTTGCAGAGTGGGTGGTGAACAGTGGCTACACCCCAGGGATCCCACAATTGGCTCTGCTCCACAGAGGGACAGTTAGTTAATCGATGGGGTGGTGACAGCAGACACATTTTGCCTATGCTTATATGTGGCCTCAGCAGTTGGGCATGTACCTACCTATGTATCTATGAACCTGTACATACAGTATGGACACATGCTGATAGCTTAATTTACTGTTCAGGTATTGACTTACCTTGTGCCAGTGGCGGTTGTGTGTACAATAATTGAGGGCTACCTATGTAGCATGCACATAGTAGACCAACTATACATGACAATTTACAGGTGGTCGTGTGTGTGTGCCATCCATGTTTGCTGTGTGTGCAGGTGGAGAAGGGTGTCAGTCCATGAGTGCCTACACTGTCAGTGTGTGTGCTATACGTTCCCTCTTTGCCAAGGCATGGGCATACTGGGCACGCCTCTGTCTGCCTACTGGGGCTAGCACAGGGTGTTCGTGGTCTGAATCCCTCTGTACCTGTGGGTCCCTTGGCAATGGTGGTGGGCTGTGAAGGCCTTCTCCATTCTGTCCTGCTGCAGCTGTTTCCGCAGGATCATATTGTGTAACATGGCACATACTATGAAGATGTGGGCACACATTCCTGGAGAGTACTTCAAGGCTCCACCAGATATGTCCAAGCAATGGAACCGTGATTTCAGCATCCCAAACACATGCTCTATGATGATTCTGGTTTCTGCGTGTGCCTCATTATGGCATTCTTGCATGGTTGTGTGTGCATTTCTGATGGGAGTCATCATCCACGGTTCCAGTGCATAGCCAGCATCCCCCACCAGGTGGCCATATGGGATGTCCCTCCTGGCAAATACCTGATACAGCTGTGAGGCATGCCAGATGTGGGAGTCATGATAGCTTCCAGGGCTGCCAGCACACACATCCATGATAATGCCCTGGGCATTGCACATGACCTGGCAGTTGATGGAGGGGAATCCCTTGCGGTTTATGTAGCACCTACCCTGCTCACTGGGTGGTGACTTGATGTGTATGTGCATGCAGTCTATTGCACCCAGTACCTCCGGGTAGTCTGCCACATGGTGGAAGAGACGCATATTGCTGGCCAACTCGTCCTGCATTCGGGGGAAGTATATGTGCTCATTGGCATGTGGTAACATGGCATCCAGGAACTGGTGGAGTACCCTGGATGCTGATGCCTGTGAGATCCCCATGATATCCCCAGTTGGCCTTTGGAAGGTACCTGTGGCTAGTATTCTTAAGCTTATACATACCTTCTTATCCACTGGGATGGGTTCCCCTCTATTACCTCTGGCTCTGAGGCATGGCCGGCACAGCTCAACAAGTTGCTGTATGATGTCTCTGTCCACCCTGTAATGCTCTACTATCTCCAGATCATGTAGCCCCTGGTAGGTTACCCTGGGTCTGAACACTCTTCTCCTCTTCTGGTGCCTGAGATGGTTGTCAGCATCATACTCCACACCACCGTCAGTCTCCAACACATGCTGGTGAATCAAAGCTATGGCGGTCCCTAACATGTACATATTAAAAGTTCCCCGTCTGTATAGACCAATGGTGCAGAGTGTCTGGGAATACACAAGTGTGTGTGGGGGGCTTTCACACCTTATACTATTGTGCAATGGATGATGCTGGTGTAATTGGGTGTGTTTGTGCTATTCCAGCTGCAGAGTATCTTAATTATTGGTTTTACAGCAGGTACTGCTATTGTGGGGCCTTTGGTGTTAACTTACGCTTTGCTGCTGTGATTCATCTGTTGCCCTTTACTTCAATTTTCAACCCGATTCCCCTCCCATTGTCAGGCATGCATCCAGCTGCCGCCTTTTTTGTTTTGTACTTTTACAACCCAGGATTGTGTTGGGAAATGTGTTATGTAGCTGATCTACTGCAAGTTTGCTTTGTTCTGCTGTGACAGTTCTCTTTTCTTTGCTGTACGGCACCTCCCCTTTCCTGTTCTGCAGGTAGCTTCTAGCAGCCTTGTTAGCTGTTGTCTATGGCCCACTGTGAGTTTCTAGATGTTAATTACTCATTTGTACTCCAATTACCATGCTGCAGCATTTCCTTATTGTCTTCCCGTATCCTTCCTGTTTCAGCTGTGGTGCACGCCACGCACAGCCATTTACCGGGTTTTGTGCGCGTTTTCATCTGTGTTCACATGAACTTTTGGTTACCTTGTGTGCTCTCAGCTAAGCAAAGCTATGGCTACTTCCACACTCCTATCCTGCGGCTTTGCTTAGCAACACGCAACACAGATTAGCAATGATCCAATGTGCTTACAGCTATGGTGGCGCGCCCCTCTCTTGATGTCATGTTTACCTCCAAGCCACTCCTCGGTGTTGTACCTCTACACCGTGTGGTACATCCTTATGCCAACGGGGCATTTGCGATTCAGTATTACTTGATTCTTTTGCATGGCATTAACTGCTAATTCCTAGTTACCACATGGAACACTGTCACAGACCCTTAGCAACCCTTGCACCATGGTTGTGGTGTAGCATGCATGCCATTGACTGTTATGGGAATATCATGAATTGTGTTAGATTGCAGTTTTATGACATCTAAATATATTTTCTTTGTGATCCCGTTTGCGCACAGATGCACTGCGGTTTTACTTTGCGTTAGTGTGGCCATGACATTATATGTTATTTTTGATATGTTGTGCATGTTGTTTTATGCCATTGGCTATATATTTAGCCATTGGCATATATTAACACTATAATACATAAGTTTGGTCTGCTTTCATGGTTCTGATTTTATGTTTGACAAAATGTAAACCGTTTTTTTTTTGGTTTACATGTTTACATGATTACACTACGCCTGCACCACTTTATGAATCGCTATATACCTTCATTTGCATGTTACACTGCTGCGCATGGGGTAATTAGCATACATGAGCTCTGCTGTACGCTGGTAGGCCACGTGGAAACAGGTTGTACCTGAATTGCTCTGCGGCCATATTTGGCGCTAGATTGCCGATGCTACTCCGGCACAAGCTTCATGAATCCCGGGAATATTTTCTCCAAATGCATATTCTTGAATGCTTTATGCTTAAATATTGTACTAAACTTTTCCCCTCAAACCTCTCAACTCTACCACAGCTTGCAAACCCATGGTCCTCAACTTTAAGCAGTCTTTCCTTAATCTGTTTATGTAAGAATATGCTCAACAAAATATTAAGGTTGTAAGTAATTCTGTTACAAATATGCAAAATAAATAAGGTATAAAATAAAGCTTGCTTAAGTGTAGAAACAGAATTTAGTAATATGTGATCAGCATCCATACTAAATGACTGTGGCTTGAAAAATAAGAAACTTGCTTAATGGACATTTATGTATGCATTACATTGTCAGTAAGAGCAAAAATGTAAAAACAGGATGTATGTATTCAGATTGCCAGGAAAAAAAAGCTAATCTGGTTCCTTAAAGGGTGGACAAACAGGAAAACAATCTGCATCATATGACATTGTTAAGTAAGAAAGTTTGAAGTCCGCATTTGCACAAGAACAGATGTTCTCATACAAAGAGCAAAATTGTGACATTGTCAAGCAAGGAAGCTTAAAATAATATCATCAAGTCAGCATCTGCAACAGGATGAGCAATTCTCAAAAATAGAATATCAAGAGGAAATCTGTGTGTGTGTGCGTGACTAGAACTGTATATAAGATCTGTATTTATTCAGTTATGTTAGAGATATCTTTGTAGGAACACACACTTGTTCCGAGGTAATATTGTATCTCACATCATCTGTGCTATTTGAGAAGTAAAGTAGAACAGTACCTAAAGCTGCTACAGTAGTAGTTTGTTATAAAAAGTTATTTGTTACTGCTCTGAGTTTGGTGCTGCAAAGTATATTATCTCATCAGTGTATATTCTGCAAGTTTCTGTATGGAACAGACTGTGAAGGCAAATATAACCAGACTTTGATTTCAGCAAATCCCAGCCAGCAAGGCTGAGTGTCTTAAGAAGACTTTAGAGCCATCAGAGTAACAGCGCCCTGGTTTAGTACAATAAAATTAATGTTTCAGTTTATACTTCATCAACCCATTTATCATCAGTCTCCCCACCATTAGCCTCCATAAAATCTTTGAGTATTTTTATTTGCCTTGCTTTAATTATTTTTTTTCTCAGTTCACTCATTCATTCTCATAGTCACTTGTAATAATGCTTTTCCAATATTCTTTCATACCACAAATGTCCATTTTGTGCTCTTATCCCCTCTTCAGTTTCCATACATATTTTCCATTGTCTTGCTTATATACACTTTTCTTCTTTGTCCTCACCATAAACTCTACT
Organism: Protopterus annectens; assembly: GCF_019279795.1. Taxonomy (NCBI): domain Eukaryota; kingdom Metazoa; phylum Chordata; order Ceratodontiformes; family Protopteridae; genus Protopterus; species Protopterus annectens. The sequence goes on from NC_056735.1 coordinate 1,728,857,141, forward strand.
ATATGTATTTCTCTATACTACTTCTCTGTCAATTTTACCACAAAATCATTATCATTTACCTATTTTTAAAACACCCAATGCAACTTTAAGGATGCTAAATGCACCATGGGATTACACCCACTTCTTACAGTACAAAACAACACTCTAGATTGTGTTAAAAAAATCACCAAACGTCTTCTCTCTGGATTAAAGAAATACTTCTTCCAAATATCCCATCTTAATAATACTGAGTGAATCAAATACATTTTCTTATTAAAATATAATTTGAAAGCTTTCCATACATTCCCAATCTTTTGTATTTCTTCTATAATCTCATCCCATTGTTCTGTCTCTACTGCTTGCCCAACTTCATCACTAATGGTTCATAGGTTCATACTAGGCTATCTGCCCTAGGGCATTTATAAGCCTAGCCAGAGTGTGTTTGGCTTTCGCCACCAATTTCAAATTAATTTTGCTATGCCCTTTTTCGAGGTTAGTATACTGTGCCTCTGTCTAACAGTGACACAGAAGTGATACCCGGGGTAAACCTATGATCTCCCATCCACTCATCAAGATTCCTCTTGAAGAGAGTCAATGAGGGACTCTGCCTAACCTGGACTGGGATTTTATTCCAGAGTGAAGGGAGCCTCTGGGTTATGAATCTGTCCCTCCAGCATGTCCTATTTATTTCAGTGCTGAGGTTCAAGTCTCTCGAGCGTGTAGCTCGATGGGATTTGGATTTTCTGAGGTGCAGCATGTCCATTAATTCTGGGTTGGACATGGCTTTATACGTCAGGCACAGATCGCCTCTGAGCAGGCGGTATGCCACTGAGTATAGCTGGAGTTTCTTTAACCGGGCAGCATATGGCATCTGTTTGAGCCCTTTGATCCTCTTGGTGAGGTACTTTTGGGGTCTTTCCAGTTGCTGCAGGTGTCTGGTAAGGTACATCCCAAAAGGGCATTGTACTCAATTATGGGCCTGATGAGGGATGAGTAAAGAGGCACGATGACCTCCCCTGATCTAGATGTGAATCCCTTCATGATTATGTGGGCTATATAAAATGTTTTTCTAACCACTTTGGCCACGTGGTTGTCAAATGAGAGATTGCTATCAACTTGGGTCCCTAATTACTTCTTCCATACTTAATGGATTACCACCTATGTGGTAATTTGTGGGCACTTTGTTTTTGCCAAAGGGGATGACTATACACTTTTTGGCATTTAGCTTGAGGCCATGGCTCTGGCACCAGTTGTCTGTTTCTATGAGGCCCTTTTGGAGGATGCTTGTGTTGGCTGGAGAGTCGATTATGGCGCCCAGTTTGCAGTCATCTGAGAACTTGGTCAGCCACAGTCCTTCCGTGTTGGCCTGTACCTCCGAGAAATATATACCGAACAAGAGAGGTCCCAGGACTGAGCCTTGTGGGATGCCACTTGTAACTGGTTTGGAGTCTGACATGGCTCCAGCAATTCTAACCATGTGGGTTCTGTCCTTGAGCCAGTTTGCAACCCATCTAGTGACATAGGGGTTTATATTTAAGCTGGTGAGCTTATCTATAATGCCCGAGTGGGGTATTGTATCGAAGGCTTTTGCGAGGTCCAGGTAGGCTGTATGGACCACCTTTCCCTCATCAACGGCCTTGGTGACTGTTTCAAAGAAATCGACCAGGTTTAAGAGGCAGGGGATCTGCCCTTAACAAAGCCGAACTGGGTAGGATCCAGTGTCTGTAGGTCCCCAATATCTTTATTTATGAGGTCCATGATGATTCTTTCCATAGCTTTGCAGACCGAGCTAGTCAGGCTTATGGGGCGATAGTTTCCGGGATCCGTTGAGGCACCACCTTTGTGGAGAGGGACCACTGTTGCTGTACGCCACTCTTTGGGTACATATCCTGTAGTAAGGCTGAGATTGAACAGTAGTTTTATGTTTGGGTTTAGCACTTCTTGAAGTTCATGTAGGATGCAGCCCAGGACACCATCTGGTCCCATTGATGCTGTGTTGTTTGCTTTGGAGAGGGCGGCTCTTACCTGAGCATCTGAGATGTCAGGGGGCAGCACTCTGCTGGGATAGATATTTGCCCTTTTGGTGGGGGGGGGTTTGCGCTGAACCTGTCAGCTAGGGTGTTGGTAATGTCTGTGGGTTCGGTGTATTTTTTGTCATTTTGGACTAATTCTGAGCATATCTGGGAATTCCCACCCAGGTTCCTAACATAACTAAAGAAAGCCTTGTGATTATCCTTAGTGTCCTGTGCAATTTTTCTCTCAAAGCTGGCCTTAGATGATTTTATGAGTGCCCGTAGTTTTTTGCTAATACTGATCAGAGATGCCTTCGCTTTTTTGGGATTTTGCTCTATCATGTAGTAGCTTCCTCCTTCTGTTGTATAGTTTGTTTATGGCTGGGGTCCACCAGACAGGACGTCTGCCTTTGGAGGATTGGGTTTTGGTTTTATTTGGGATTGCATGATCCATGCATTCCTGAAGGTGTTCATAGAATGTGTTTATAAAGGATTCTGCGGTCTGGGTCGTATTTTCCACAGGCCCGGGGGCTTTGAAGGATTCCACCTCAGTTTTGAGGAGTGTGAAATTTGCTTTAGAGAAGTTTTTCACTGTGGTTTTCTGGGCAGGGGGTGGGGTCGGGATGTGAATATCCAGTGAGATTAGTTTATGGTCTGATCTTACCAGTGAGGGATACACTTCTGGTCTGGAGCATAGAGTCCCCATGTTGGTGATGATCAGGTCCAGTAGGTTTTCCCCTCTTGTGGGAGTGGTAACAAGTTGTTCCATAGCATTTGAGTTTATAAATTCTAGGAACCTTTGGGCTAGGGTGTTGGAGCTAGAGTAATGCTCCCAGTCTATGTTTGGGTAGTTGAAGTCTCCCAATATAATAGTTTTTGGAGAGACCTTCATATTTTCCAGTGTTCTCAGGAAGGCTGAGTGGGGTTCCTGGGTTTGGGAGGGTGGTCTGTAGCAGGCTATAAACTGGAAGGCAGTTTTACCCACTGTTAGTTGCACATGGATAGTCTCTGATGCTTCGTGCTGTGCCACCAACCTGGAGGTGTGGGTATCTTTGACGAATACTGATACCCCCCCTCCTTTTGTGGTTCGGTCCAAGTTTTGGGGCCGAAAAGCATGGTATGAGGTATAACCCAGTAGTGCTGGGGTGCTTTCGGGAGCCTTGAACCAGGTTTCTGTTACTGCACAGATATCGATGTTCTCCATGCTAAGGAAAGTTTTGAGTGCGTGCATCTTGAGGTTTAGACTTCTGGCGTTGAGTAGCATTACTCTTAGTTTCTTATCCCTTGTGATACCTATGGAGGTGGGTTTGTCTTTTGAGCCTTGCCTAAAAAAGGCACTATGGGGATAGCAGGAGCCTTTGCCAATATCTGAAAGCCCAGGGGTGACAGGTGCAAGCCGTCCCTAGCGAAGCATCGTGGCATGTCGAGCATGTCATCTCAGGCTGACAGGCATTGGATCCCCTTTGAATGACACCAATACTTAAGCCAATTGTTGAAATTGATCATCTTGTCTTCATATTGTGGCATCATTCTTGGTGAGGGTAAGATGCTACTCAAGGTCAGGGTCATACCGGCCTGGGCTACATGCTCAGAGAGCTCCTCTATGTCTCTTTTCATGTAGTCCAGGGAGGTACGTCTCAGGTCATTCACACCAGCATGGACAATGACTGAGTCATATTTTTACTTGCCTTGGAGTGACCTGAGTGCTTGTGTTATGTGGCGGATCCTAGCTCCCGACAGGCAGCTCACTGTGACTTTCTCCTTGTTCAGCCTGGTGAGCGGGACGTCAGTGTGCCTGATGATAGAGTCACCTATTACAAGTGTATCAGGCGTGTTGTTTAGCCTTAAGGGCTGTGACTGTTTGGCATACTGGCTTTGTGAGCTATGTGTTGCACGTGTTTTGTTTTGGGGTATCGGTTGCTTGGGTGTCTGCTTTGGAGGTCTCTGCTGCTTAGGCAGATTTTTATTTAGAGCCTCTGAGTATGTTTTTGTGTGTTTATGTGTTTGGTTTGCTGTCGTGGTAGGTCTATGTGTGACTGGAATTATAGTGAGTGTGGTTTCCTTCTCCTTCTGACTGGTTATGCCAGTACTGAGTTGAGAGAGCTTAGCCTCCAGTTTAGCTATATGGTTGCATCTCTCATGTGTTGGAATTTGTTGGTAGGAGGAGAGGGTTGTCTGTGTACATGAGGCAGTTGTAACATTGCCTCAAGATTCCCAGATTCACCAGCTGGATCGGAGAGGAGATTGACAACTGACCTTTGGACATGCTAGAATAGTATTGGGAATTCCTTTATAATTGAAAAAAGGGCCAATGGGGAACAAGGTACTCAAGGGGAGTTTGTGAGGGTGTAGTGCTTTTATTTTTTAGTGCTGACTTATATAATTGCTTTAGTGAGCAAGTGCCAGGTAACTTAAATGCAAAAATGACAAACAGTAACTTTCTTTCAAGTGAAACAAGGAAATAAGTACAGTAAGTAATGCAGATATCACTAGGGATCCACAGAAGCGCTGAAAAGCCACATTTTAGGTGGAATTAGCGTTTCAGGGAAATAACAAGCATACAAACAAAGCTAGATTCAGCAGGCCTGGATCTAGTCTATGCTACAGCAAACAAGGTGCACCAATTTCAGTAAGTAACAGTTCAAATATGCAGGCACTATAAGCCTCTAACCAGAAATTCCCAGCTCAGAAGGGCAGAGTCCAGCCTCTCCTCTCACAAGAATGCAGACCAAGAACCTTCTTAATGTAAAATAACTGGCCTGAAGCCCAAGTGCTTAAACCAGAACTAATACACTTTTAGAATAACAGACACTGAGCCCTCAATCAGCAGTTCCCAACTTAGAATGATGTAAGCTACCTGTCCTGCCACCACAGTGCAGGCCACAAACCTTCCTAATGTAAAACAACTGGTCTGAAGCCCAAGTGCTTAATCCAAAATACTTAGAATGATAGCTACACTTTAATCAAGTTACTACCAAGCAGTAATAAATACAATTGAGTACTTTAAAGAATGCCTGATTAGTGCTCAAGTTATACAAACAAAGCTAGATTCAGCAGGCCTGGATTTAGTCTATGCTACAGCAAACAAGGTGTACCAATTTCAGTAAGAAGCAGTTCAAATATGCAGGCACTATAAGCCTTTAACCAGAAATTCCCAGCTCAGAAGGGCAGAGTCCAGCCTCTCCTCCCGCAAGAGTGCAGACCACAAACCCTCTTAATGTAAAATAACTGGCCTGAAGCCCAAGTGCTTAAACCAGAATTAATACACTTTTAGAATAACAGACACTGAGCCCTCAATCAGCAGTTCTCAACATAGAAGGATGTAAGCTACATAGAAGGATGTAAGCTACCTGTTCTGCCACTACAGTGCAGACCACAAACCTTCTTAATGTGAAACAACTGGTCTGTAGCCCAAGTGCTTAAACTAAAAGGCTTAGAATGAGTTACACCAAGCAGTAATAAATACAATTGAGTACTTTTAAGATGATGCAAAAGCAAAATAAAGTAGGAAGAAACACAAATACAGTAAAAGCAGATTGATTTTTTTTCGTGGAAAGAGAGAAAGGAGTAGCAGAAACTAAGCTGATTGGCCTTCTCAAATGTTCTCCCTGTACTGGGTAGAATGAGGTAATGACATCAGACTGGGAGAAGGGTCCCAGATCAAATTTACACTAGGGGAGGGCAACTGCAAAGCCACCAACTATAAAAGCACTATACCAACAGGGAGGGAAGGTGGGATACAACTGCAGAAATGTTTTTCACAGCTGAAAAGCAGCAGTGAGCCTTTAAATGAAAGTTTTAAACAGCTAAAGGAGCCTCTAGAAAAAAGAGTTTAACTGCAACAAGTTATCAGAAACAAACAACCCAACCGATGCTTAATAAAAGTGGACAATTTCCATTTAATACGTCACACACAGTGAAACTAGCTAGAAAAATACACAGTACACAAATTGCTATAAATAACAAAGAAATAAAGAACAAAATAAACAAAAAACAGGATACTTAATGTTATATATTATAGCTCCGAGTTTGCTGAGTGTCCTTCCCTCGATTAGCTGAGTGTAAAATGGCAGAACACTCACAACTGAGTTTCTTAGGTAACAGGAAGTTGAAACCTGAGACAGCTTTTAAGAAAGAAATCTCAAAAGAACCAATGAGGTGCTTAGTCTAAGCTGTAGTCCAGGTGACCTCAGTCAGCCAATGACCTCAAACAATTCTCTCTCACTGAAATGCCTGATGGCTTTGGCTAAACCAAGATGTCCCTGAATATGTGCTCAGACACACAGCCTCCACAAACACTAGGCCCAAATACAAGCCTGAATATGGAAATGCTACAAATATACCCACTACTTAGAAACAAACTGCAGAAATGTTTCTCACAGCTGAAAAGCAGCAGTGAGCCTTTAAATGAAAGTTTTAAACAGCTAAAGGAGCCTCTAGAAAAAAGAGTTTAACTGCAACAAGTTATCAGAAACAAACAACCCAACAGATGCTTAATACAAGTGGACAATTTCCAGTTAATACCTCACACACAGTGAAACTAGCTAGAAAAATACACAGTACACAAATTGCTATAAATAACAAAGAAATAAAGAATAAAATAAACAAAAAACAGGATACTTAATGTTATATATTATAGCTTCTTGTTTGCTGAGTGTCCTTCCTTCGATTAGCTGAGTGTAAAATGGGCTCACTTTTCCTTCCAAAATGTATGTTGTCATAAAATCATGTCTCCATAGCCTTTTTCTTTTTTGTCTACTTAACCTCAACCCAATTTCCTTTAATTTATTTTCTAACTCAGTGACTTCCCTTATCTAACTTATTACTAGATACTACTATTAAATTTTCTGCATTATTCACAAGTACAGATATCCCTAATACATTTATAATCTTAAACCTTGCCTCTTCAAAGTACTTGCTACTGCACTCTTTCACAGCAACATTAATAATAGAGAGAGAGAGAGAGAGATTCACTGAAGGGATATCCTTGCTTTACAGCTTTCTTTACCTTTGTCCTTCCTCCTATCCAACCATTAACTAATACCGTATTCCATTTATTCCTATACCCTCCTTTACAAGAAAACTCCAAGCTTTAACACATTTAAACTCAAAGGCTAGTTTTTTTTTATCCCTGTAAAATCAGCCTAGCCACCTGCTGTTATAGGAATGCACTCAAAAGTTTCTCAGCCCTATATTTCTCCCCTTCCTAAGCATAGGGCAGGGAGGCCCATCCCCCTTTCTTTTGTATCACAGCCTTTCAGGTGGAATTCATCTCCACCTTCCTGATGTACCTTCGAGACAGTCAAATGAGTAGTTCATTGTTTTAATGTCCCACCTACACTGTGACATAGACATTGTCAGTGGTGGCTGTGAAGGCTGCCAGCCTAGCCATATAGAATTTTGCAGATAATTCTGTCATTTGTAAATATGAATATAAACTTCAGGCTTGTTGTCTTAAATGTAAAGAAATAGTGTTACATGTGGAACTGGGAAGAAATGTGACAACAGTGCACTCTACTGACCAAAGTAAAGCATGTGGTGACCCTTTGATGTAGACAGTGGTGCCGAAGGGTCTAGATGAAGAAATTATTTTTATTGTTTTAACCAAGAGTTAAATTGCTAGACTTAAACATGCAAATATATTTTTATTGCTCTGCTTCCTGCCCAGCTGCAAGATAAAAAAAGATATTTTAAGAATGTAAATGCAGTTTCTGTTAGCCTGGGAACCCATGGAAGTGTGAAGAATGATGTAGTGTGTAGTCTGGGAACCCCAGGAAAGTGTGAAGAATGATGTCATGTGAATCAGAACTGCAATTTCAATTTAAACAGAGAGAACCAGAGATTATTAAGCATTTTTGTCTTGACCATTCAACTCATCAGCACTGTGCCTGTTTTCTTATGAAAGTTATCTTACACTTGTGTTTTCTTTTAGAAATAGCTAGAAACAAGAAAGATTTGACTGTGTTGTTCTGTGATGCCAGAACTGTACTACTGAATTATTTTAAGTATTTCTCTGTGATCTCTGAACTCTTGAATAGCACTGTATAGTAAGAAGTATTGTCTTGTGTTTTTATTATTTATTATTAAATCTTTTAAAACCTTTCAACTGTGGTTGTTTTGTGTTGAGATAATTTAAGTTGTTGAGTACATTGCATATTTATAGTGATTACTGTGCCAAGTCACTCTAATAAGCCTTGGGCTGTTTAGTTATTCTACCAATTGGATAATAATATTGCACAATAATAATTTGACACCCTTTTAAGGGCCTTTGAGTAACTGATAAATATTAGCTGGGTGGTGGCAGGTGGTACTACCTTATAGTCTGGGTAATAGGGGCACAGCTGGAGGACCTATGCCAGCCTTTCCCAGGAGTGTCTGGGTGGTTGTATAAACTCATCTCAAAGTGTGTGCTTGTCAGCTACTTGGGCAGGGACACAAAGCACTGGTTGGACAGAGAGGGTGCTGGAGGTTTTAGCTTGCCCAACTAGTCTGAGATCTTGACCCTATAGCTGTGCCAGTGGGGAGTCTTATTGGGGACCTGGAGAGCAAGGGAGTGACTAGCCCTGGACTGACTGTGATCTTTGTGTGCTCTTAAGGGAAATTGCACTTTACTGGGTGTATTTGTTATCCTTTCTTCATATATGAGATGCCCTCTCTGGTGTTAATGGTGAGGACTGAGGCTTCCTGATTGCTGGGCCAGGGCACAGGTGTCACATATTAAGTGTTTGGCAGAGGTGGGATATCCACATCACATATTAATTAGTTGGCAATTACTAATTGACTTGTAGTGGTGTGGGTAGAGTGAATCCCTGTAGCTTGTGTACAATGAGCTTTGAAGGTGTTTTGTAGTCTAAAACAGCCACACAGTGAATACTCGGAGTTCAGATCACAATTGTTTTATTTCTTTTGTTAGCTTAGTCAGGGTGAGCATGCAGCATGTCAGCAAAAGAGTATGGAAAGCTGACAAGGAGACAGCTGGTGGAGATGTGCCAGGCTAGGGGACTGGTCCATGGAAACCTGACTAAGGGAGACCTGATTGCAGCCTTGGTTACAGCTGCATCAGAAAACAGCAACCAGGAGGACAATCAGTCTGGCAGTGGAGATATAATACCCTCAGAGAATGGACAGCTCAACCTTCTGCAGAGGACTTAAAACTCCATCTGGAGATAGAGAGACTTGAGTTGGAGGCCAGGCGTTTGGAGATAGAAGCCACGAAAAGGAGAGGCAGAGGAGGCATGAGAGAGAAATGCTGATTCTTCGCCAGAGTCATGGAGGTAATGGGGAAGGGAGTAACTGGACCCCAGAAGCACAACAGGTCAGTAAATTTCTTCCGCAGTTTAAAGAGGGGGATAATTTTGATAGTTTCATTCATATGTTTGAGAGGGTATGCAAACAGTATAATGTTGACCAAAGGCTCTGGGTATGGTTCCTGACCCCCTTACTCCATGGTAAAGCTGTAACTGTATTGTCTAAAATGTCTGACATTGCATGTTTTGATTATACTGCTGTAAAAAATGGTCTATTAGAGTTTTTTAAGCTAACACCTGAAACGTATAGGGAAAAGTTTTGTAAGCATAGATGCAAGGCAGATGAAAGTGTGTGTGAATATGTTGCTGAACTGAGCACTTATTTCCATAGGTGGGTGAGTGGATGTCAGGTCACCACTTTTGAAGGGCTGGCAGACCTTTTGGTGAGGGAACAAGCCTTTAGTACTTTGCCTGAGGACATGAGGATCTGGATAACTGATAGACAATGTGCTACTTCAGATGAGTTGGGGAGGAAGGGAGACCTATACCTGGCAAGCAGGGCAGCCCTGCACAGGAAGGGGACCCCCAGTACTGCTCATAGGTCTAAAGGAACCCATGGTGGGCAGCACAGACTGCCCCAACAGAATCTGCCAGTAGCAGGGGAAACCACTAGTCCAGGTACACATCCAGGAGCTAAGGTTAAATGTTTTGAATGCAACCAGTGGGGCCATGTGGCATACAGGTGTCCACGGAGACAAGGTGGAGAACAAAAGGTGAGGGAGCCAGTAAGTGGGAAAGACAAAATGCCAATAGTAGGTTGTCTTGAGACAATACGGGTACTGAACTACCATCCTGCAGATGTCCTGAGAGGGAAGAATTTGTATGAGGCAGTATCATGTGCTTATGCAGCTACATGCAGTCAAGCTAGAAGACAAGCATGTGGGTCTTATAGCCTGGGGGAGACCCAGACAGACTGCATACTTGCAGCCAGGACTGGTGAGGTGGTTACTTCAAGGAGGGAGCTAATCTGTAGCAGTGAGACTGAATGTGAACCACAGCTGCTTGGGGGTACTGATGGTCCCTTGGACAGAGTGACTGCAAAGGTAGAGGTGAGTAGTAGTACCCAGGCTGACAGTGAGGCAACACTATCAGAGGATGCCAGACTTCCTGTGGAAGGGGAGCTGGGAAGAGTTACAAGGAGAGAGTTGAGACAGGCTCAGCTCTCAGACCCTGCATTGCAAGGCCTGAGGCAGGTAGCTAGAGAGGCACCTGATTCTCAAGGAAAGGGGGAATCTGTATACTGGGCCAAAGGGTTACTATACAGAGAGTGAACCCCTGAGGGAGGGCTAGAAGGTGAGAGAGTACAGCAGTTGGTAGTGCCTAGAGCCTACCATCTGGCACTTCTAGCCATAGCCCATGATAGTCCCTTTTCAGGTCATATGGGCATAAAACATACAAAGAGGCGTATTATGCAGAACTTTTATTGGCCTGGAATTTCCAGAGACGTAACAAGGTACTGCAGGACCTGTGAGCAGTGCCAAAGGGTAGGCAAGGCAGGAGACAAGGTGAGAGTTCCTTTGATACCTTTGCCTGTGATTGAGGAGCCATTTCAGAGGGTAGCTATGGATATTGTTGGTCCTCTGAGTACCCCAGGTTCTACAGGGAAAAAGTATATCCTAGTGGTAGTGGACTATGCTACACGATACCTTGAGGCAGTGGCTTTGTCCTCCATTGAGGCAGAGAAGGTGGCAAATGCATTGTTGGAGATTTTCAGCAGGGTAGGTTTCCCAAATGAAATACTGACTGACAGAGGTGCCAATTTCATGTCAGACCTGCTGGCTTGTCTGTGGAAGTCCTGTGGGGTGAAGCACATGAAGACCACCCCCCCAGACTAATGGTCTTGTTGAGAGGCTAAACTCTACAATCACGTCCATGCAGGCATTTGCAGATCAGTTTAAGAGGGATTGGAACAAATATTTCCCCCACAATCTGTTTGCTTACAGAGAGGTTCCCCAGGAATCCACAGTTTTTTTTACCCTTTGAGTTGCTGCATGGGCATAGGGTGAGGGGACCTCTAGATTTAATTTGAGATGAGTGGGAAGGTGCGAGCAAGTCTCACCAGGAGTCTGTTGTGGCATACATCCTAAACCTCAGGACAAGGCTCAGGGAACTCATGGGCTTGGCCCAGGAGAACCTGGCAGAAGCCCAACAACAGAAAAAGGTGTAGTATGACAGGAATGCTCGAGCTAGAGAGTTTGCTGTGGGGCAGCAGGTAATTGTTCTCATTCCTGTCAGACATAACAAGCTGCAAGCAGCTTTGGAGGGACCCTACAAGGTGGTAAGAAAGGTAAGTGATGCTAACTACATGGTGGAACTGTTGGCAGATGGCAGGAGCACAAATTGTACCATGTTAACATGATGAAACCTTACCATGATAGGGATGCCCTTGTGCTGAGCATTTGCAGTGTATTGCAGGAGGAGTCTGAGGGAGATCTGGGGACTGATCTCCTCAGTGAGGCTCGGGCTGACACCTCAGTGGAAGGGGTAGCAATGTCTAAGCAGCTATCTCCTACCTAGGTTCAAGAAATCTGAGCAGTGTTGCAGGAATTTGGGGACATGTTCACTGGGAAACCAGGGTGCACCCACCTGGGGCAGCACCAGGTGGATACAGGACCCCAAAGGCCCATTAGGCAGGCCCCTTATAAAGTGCCTGAGAGAGTCCAACAGACTCTGATGGAGAAGGTACAGGAGATGTTGGAACTAGGGGTGATTCAAGAGTCCAATATTCCCTGGGCCTCCCCAGTGGTGCTGGTGCCAAAGAAGGATGACAGCACCAGGTTCTGTGTGGACTACAAGAAATTGAATAGTCACACAGAATCAGATGCTTGCCCCATGCCTAGGACAGATGAGGCCCTAGAGCAGCTCGGTGGGGCTACGTATCTTACAACCATTAATCACACCAAGAGTTACTAGCAGGTGCCTTTGACTCCCAGTGCTAGAGAGAAGTCAGCCTTTGTGGCTCCTTTTGGCTTGTATGAGTTCACAAAGATGCCCTTTGGGATGCAGAATGCCCTAGTAACATTCCAGAGGCTGGTAGATCATATCCTAGCAGGAGCAGGAGGGTTTGCCCTTGCTTACCTAGATGATATTGCCATCTACAGCCATTCCTGGTCAGAGCACCTTCAGCATGTCAGGGAGGTGCTGGGCAGACTATTAAGCTGAGCAAATGTCAGGTGGGTATGGCAGAAGTCTCCTACCTAGGACATAGAGTGGGGATGGTAAGATAAGGCCAGAACCTGCCAAAGTGGAAGCTATTCAGGCATGGCCTGCATCTGTTACTAAAAGGCTGGTAAGGGCATTTTTGGGGACAGCAGGGTACTACAGAAAGTTCGTCCCCAGTTGTAGCACCATAGCTGCTCCCCTCACAGACCTGACAAGGAAGAACAGGCCAGATAAGGTAGTGTGGACCCCAGTATGTGAGCAGGCATTCCAGAAGCTTAAAGAAGCTTTGGGAGGACCCCCTGTGTTAGCCAGTCCAGATTACAGCAAAGAATTTGTTGTGCAGGAGGATGCTTCGAACCATGAGGTAGGGGCTGTACTTAGCCAGATTTCTTCAGAGGGAGAAGACCACCCAGTGGTTTATCTCATTCGTAGGCTCCAACCCAGGGAGGAATGCTATGCAGTTGTAGAAAAAGAATGTCTAGCCATAGTGTGGGCACTGCAGAAATGTCAGCCTTATCTGTATGGAAGGAAATTCACTGTTATGACAGATCACAACCCCCCTAACAAGGTTAAACAGAGCCAGCCAGCAAAATGCCAAGTTGCTAAGATGGAGCTTAGGGTTGCAAGCATATAATATGTCAGTGCAGCACCGCAGTGGGGTTAGCAATGCCAATGCAGATGGGCTCTCAAGACAGGGAATGGGGTAAGGTACACTCAGATAGACCTAACCCTCTCAAGCAATGTTTTTCAAGGGTCACTTGAAAAAATAGCTTGAGTTCTCTGGGGGGGGGGGGTGTGAAGGCTGCCAGCCTAGCCAAATAGAATTTTGCAGATAATTCTGTCATTTGTAAATATGAATGTAAACTACAGGTTTGTTGTCTTAAATGTAAAGAAATAGTGTTACGTGTGGAACTGGGAAAAAATGTGATGACAGTGCACTCTACTGACCAAAGTAAAGCATGTAGTGACCCTTTGATTTAGACTGTGGTGCTGAAGGGTCTAGATGAAGAAATTCTTTCTATTGTTTTAACCAAGAGTTAAATTGCTAGATTTAAACATGCACATGTATTTTTATTGCTCTGCTTCCTGACCAGCTGCAAGATAACAAAAGGAGATGTTAAGAATGTAAATACCATTTCTGTTAGCCTGGGAACCCAGGGAAGTGTGAAGAATGATGTAATGTGTAGCTTGGGAACCCCAGGAAAGTGTGAAGAATGATGTAATGTGAATCAGAACTGCAATTCCAATTTAAGCATAGAGAACCAGAAATTATTAAGCATTTTTGTCTTGACCATCCAACCCATCAGCACTGTGCCTGTTTTCTTATATAAGTTATCTTAGACTTGTATTTTCTTTTATAAATAGCTAGAAACAAGAAAGATTTGACTGTGTTGTTCTGTGATGTCAGAACTGTACTACTGAATTATTTTAAGTATTTCTCTGTGATCTCTGAACTCTTGACTAGCACTGTGTAGTAAGACGTATTGTCTTGTGTTTTTATTATTTATTATTAAATATTTTAAAACCTTTCAACTGTGGCTGTTTTGTGTAGAGATAATTTAAGCTGTTGAGTACATTGCATATTTATAGTGATTACTATACCAAGTCACTCTGGGCGGCCATGGTGGTGCAGCGTTTTGCATTGCCACCTCACAGCAAAAGGTTCTCTGGTTCGATCCTCAGCTGGGGTGCCTTCTGTGTGGAGTCTGCATGTCCTCCCTGTGGTCGCGTGGGTTTCCTCCGGGTGCTCTGGTTTCCTCCCACATCCCAAAGACATGCTGTAGGTGGATTGGACACTCTAAATTGGTCCTAGGTGTGAGTGTGTATGTGTGTGCCTTCTGTGGAAGGTTGGGCACTGGGCTGGCAACTCGACACTGTAAAACTCCACTGCCAATCATGAGTGGACAGGTGATCCGCTGTGGTGACCCCTAACCGGGAAAAGCCGAAAGAAGAAGAAGAAGAAGACTATACCAAGTCACTCTAATAAGCCTTGACTGTTTAGTTATACTACCAATTGGATAACAATATTGCACAATAATAACTGGACACCCTTTTAAGGGCCTTTGAGTAGCTGATAAATATTAGCTGGGTGGTGGCAGGTGGTACTACCGTATAGTCTGGGTAATAGGGGCACAGCTGGAGAACCTGTACCAGCCTTTCCCAGGAGTGTCTGTGTGGTTGTATAAACTCTTATTTCAAAGTGTGTGTGTGTGTGTGTGTGTGTGTGTGTGTGTGTGTGTGTGTGTGTGTGTGTGTGAGCTACTTGGGCAGGGACACAAAGGTTTTAACTTGCCCAGCTAGGCTGAGATCTGGACCCTATAGCTTTGCCAGTGGGGAGTCTTATTCGGGACCTGGAGAGCAAGGGAGCGACCAGCCCCAGACTGACTGTGATTTCTGTGTGCTCTTAAGGGAAATTGCACTTTACTGGGTGAATTTGTTATCCTTTCTTCATATATGAGACGCCCTCTCTGGTGTTAGTGATGACGATTGAGGCTCCTTGATTGCCGGACCAGGGCATGGGCATCACAGTGGCCCAGTTAACAGCTACTATAAATTACATGTTGTGTTACTGTATTACAGCTGCTGTTTCCTGTAGGACTAAAAACATTATAGGAGCCAGTATATCCTTTACTGAAACTTCAGGGAAGTGCCTCAAAAATCACATCATATACACCGTTAGGGTAAGTTGATTGTACATTTTTTTTACTGCATTTAAATTTGTCCCTCCAGTTATACCACAAGTGTAGTTGAACTTTTTTTATATTGCTTACTGCAATTGGTCCCATACCTCTTAGCCTGTTAGAGCAAGAAATCCACCCAAAGGCTCAAAATAGGGTCATTGTTTAAGTATTGCTCTTGCAAACTTAGATGGTTGATAGAATAACAGTTTTTGCATTAGTATGGATTTTCCGAAGCTTACCAAGCCTAACTGTGAAATGTCTGCCATAATTTTCTACCTTCAGTCTTTAATAATCTACCCCGTTTGCCACCAAACCACAATTCTTTGATGAAAGGAACCAAAAATATGAGCCATAAATCCAGACATTACATTAGAAAATCTTTACAGTCGAGAGTATGCCTGGCATGGTTTGGTGTGTGTAAGTATGTGTATGAGTGAGTTTCTGGTGATGATTGCATGTGGGTTAATGAATGCATGCGTGAAAATAGAATGTCTATGTGTGTGAATGCAGAAGAGAATGTGTATGCATGTGTATGACAGTGCATTAGCGATGCATGAAAAAATGACCAGTGCATGTGTGCAAGCAGAATGTCTGTGTGTGTAAATGCAGAAGAGACTGTGTATGCATGTGTGAGAGAGAATGAACAGTGCATGTGTGCTGGGTGTACTTTGGTGTGTGTAAGTATGTGTATGAGTGGGTTTCTGGTGCTGATTGCATGTGGGTTAGTGAATGCATGCATGAAAGCAGAATGTTTGTTTGTGTCAATGCAGAAGAGTGTGTGTATGGGTACGTATGAGAGAGAGTTAGCGATGCATGAGAGAATGAACAGTGCATGTGTGCCAGGTGTGCTTTGGTGTGTGTAAGTATGTATATGACTGGGTTTCTGGTGCTGATTTCATGTGGGTTGGTGAATGCATGCATGAAAGCAGAATGTCTGTATGTGTCAATGCAGAAGGGAGTATGTATGGGTGTGTATGAGAGAGCGTTGGCGATGCATGAGAGAATGTGTGTGTGTGTGTGTGTGTGTGTGTGTGTGTGTGTGTGTGTGTGTGTGTGTGTGTGTGTGTGTGTGTGTGTGGATGCAGAACAGACTGTGTAAGGTTGTGTATGACAAAGTTAGTGGTGAATGTCTGGGTGTCTGAATGCAGAAGAGACTGTGTGTATGAGAGATGAGGGAGTGTGTGATGCATCTGCCCATTTAGTTTGTGTGCCAGGAAAAGGAACATCCGCTATTTCTTTTAGTTGTTTATTTATTTATTTTTTATTTAATGGAACAGCTGGGGGGCATATATCTAACTGTAATAAGCTAATCACTTACAATGTATCGATCGGCTTATTGCAGTTAAGTGCTCTTTTTTATTTTATTTTATGTATTTTTTTTGTCTCTTGCTGAGGTGGTAGGGTGCTGGTTCATAGTACTGGCCATTATTTTTTAACTTCGATCCTTTCTCATTTTCCCCGTAATTGCGAGAAAACTACAATTTCACGACAACGCTACAAAAACATTGCATGTAGAAATCTGGATATTCCTGCGCAAATCTGTACAGACGAGAAGTATGCCGGGCGTGCTTTGGTGTGTGTGTGTGTGTGTGTGTGTGTGTGTGTGTGTGTGTGTGTGTGTGTGTGTGTGTGTGTGTGTGTGTGTGTGTGTGTGTGTGTGTGTGTGTGTGTGTGTGTATGTGTGCTTGTATGTGTACGAGTGGGTTTCTGGTGCTGATTGCATGTGGGTTAGTGAATGCATGTGTGAAAGCAGAATTTCTGTATGTGTGAATGTGAGAGTGTGTATGCGTGTGTATGAGAGAGCATTAGCGATGCATGAGAGAATGGCCAGTGCGTGTGTGCAAGCAGAATGTCTGTGTGTGTGAATGCAGAAGAGACTGTGTATGCGTGTGTGAGAGTTAGCTATGCACGACAGAATTAACAGTGAGTGTGTGAAAGTAGCATGTCTGTGTTTGTGTGAATGCAGAACAGTCTGTACCTATGAGTATGAGAGAGAGTTACTGATGCATGAGAAAATGAAAAGTGCATGTGTGAAAGCAATGTCTGTGTATGTGAATGCAGAAGAGAGTGTGTATGCATGTGTATGATAGACGGGTGTGTGTGTCATGCATCTGGCCATCTGGTTTGTGTTCCAGAGGAAGAGAAATTCATTCAATTTTGTTTCCTATTTAACGAAACAGCTGAGGGATATAGAGCTAACTGTAAACAGCTGATTGCTTACAATGTATCGATCAGCTTATTACAGCAAAGTATTTTTTTTTTGGACTCTAGCTTAAGGGGTGCTGATTTATAGTACTGGCCATTACTATATAACAATCTTGAAACATTTGCCCCCCGTTTCCCAAAAACAATTTTACCCTGCCACCCCTTCCCAACATCCCTGACTTCAGTGCTTCCCTCACTCATTTCTTGACTTAGATTGCTGAGATATTATTCCTTTATTTTCACAAGCTGCTTGTCCCTAAACTTCTAATCGACCTGCTTTGCAATCTTCCCAGCTTTTAACTGACCTGATTTTGAACAGCTTCTTTTTAAATTTCTTCAGACGTGCTGGCTTTATTACTTGACTTCTCACTCATAGTTTACACTGTTTGCTTGCTTTCTATTTGCATAAGTCTCAATTTTTGGCTGACAGGAAGTTAGCCTTTGCCATCTGTTCTGAAAACCAGTAAACATTTGCCTTATCAGCCAATAGAAAACAGACTTCTTATGCCTGCTAATTGTATTTGGTAAGGTTCTGAAGTTTCTGAACTCCTGTTTCTTGCGTTTTATTACTCATACATAATGGCTTCTGGCCTGAGTCTAGAATCATCAGTGCCATTTCACTCATCACAGACTATTTTCGAAGTGATGTGTGAACCTGCTAACTGGATACAAATGTTGTTGCTATAGCCAGACTGAGTGCAAAAGAGGGTAAGAAAATGGGGAAGTGGAAGCAGAGGATTTCATACACGGGGAAGGTGGGAGTGTGGAAGGGATGAATGGTAAAGACACCCATTTTCTTTTTTTGAAGAAGGGTAGATGGGAAATCAGGTAAGGATAAGGCAATAGGTGTAATGATGATAGAGGTGTAGAGGGATTAGCACACAAACAAACATAAAATAGACAACGACCAACAGAAGAGGTGCTGACAGAGGGGGGTGGGTACACCTTCCAATCTGTAGGCATTAACAGTCTGGACCAAAAAAAACAGGCACAGCAGGCCAAAAATTCAAGTAATTAATTTGTATGAAATTTGCACACCTAATACCGTAGCTCTTCTTTGTTCCACTAGGACTGTGTGATACAACTATTCAGAAGCACACATTTAAAAAACAGAATAAAAAATGATGCAAAATATAAGCATATGTTAGATATACGCAGTTGCAATTAAATAATATTAAAAAAATACAGCATGAAGATTCTATGCTGAATAATCCATTCCAATTACTTTATTCTAACTTTATTACAATATATGTCAATAAATGGAGTTCAGTAGTTAAACTAGGCAGCACATTTTATTTCATCACTCCCTGGCATCAAATACCATGTGCAAAAGTGCCAGAAAGCATGCATCATATGCTTTACTAGCATAAACTGCTCACTTGTGGTCAGTGTAAACACCACATAAAGTTATTTTATTTATAAATTATGTTCTTCGTGTTTCACTGTTGCAGTCATCAGACTTGGGTTATCTGCCTGCAGGTAGCCCTCAGTCGGCCCGAATAACAGAGACTTAGCATTTCTGCGTCAGTTGCTGTCACTCCAGGACTGACGTCAGGTCATCAGGGGTATAAAACAGACAGCCGACGCCATTACATCGGTCTTTCTTGCCGAGGTGCCCGAAGCATAAGCAGTTCGCAAGTGCCGGTCGTCCGCTACCTGAGTTTTCGTTTACGAATTGAATAATCCTGAAGTCTTCTAAAGCTAAGTACCCCATTGGGGATCCTTTTTCCTTGCTCTAACCGATGCCAGAAAAAGTTAACAATTGCCTTGCCTGTGGAAAGCAAATACCTCACAGAGATTTTCATTCTTACTGCGTCACCTGTTTAGGCCCAGACCATGATGTACCTCACTGTCAGTTTTGTGCCTTGTTCAACGTCTGAACCATTCGTCATTGGGCTCTCTTTGTCACTAAATTCTTTCGCTCTCGATCTCTATATTCCGAAATGGCTTTGGTAAACCATCTGACTGCCGATATTCTGAAAAAACGTAAGGATAAAGACAGAGACAGACTGCACAGGTCCAAAGCTGCCGACGACGCTTTCATTAAGCTAGTCGCCAGTTCACCAGTACTCAGTGAGTTGCTTTTGCACCCCCTGATGCCCGCTTCAATGGATTTGCAGGTCTCTACCGAGACCCATTCGGAGTCCGGTATGCCACGAGACTCTTCTTCGACTATGGAACCTGCTGATGTCTCTACCTTGGATGGGTCCAGAGCTGCTGTGCAGGCACCGGCTTCTGAGGCAGTTATTCGCACTACTGATGTTCGACTCAAACTGACTTCTTTTTTATCTAAAACTACCACGTTTCTTAGGCCAAGAGTACGCGCTATGCCTAGAAAACCGACGACCAAAGTGCATGCACCTGCTCCCATGCCACAACGACAAATGCTTAGAATGGCAGAAGATCTTATTATGCTGATTAGGGGAAGTCAGCCTTCCCCTGCTAAAAGGAAAAGAGACCAGTCCCGGACAGCTTCAACAGACCAGAAGTCCGATGACTTTGAGGTATCTGATTATGAAGACATGCCCTTATCTGCTTATGAGGATTCAGATGCAGAGGAATCCATTCCCTCTACCTCCCCTCCAGAGGATTTTTCTTTTGGTGAAACCTTACATACTTTAAGAGAGCATTTCCACTGGAAATGCCAAGACTATCCTCAGTCCAAAAAGAGACTCAGAGAATTACTAGATTTGCCACAGCACAGACCTTTAGCAATACCCCCAGTCCTGGAAGTTGATGATGATTTTACGGAATCCAGTCTTTCTCCTGATACTTTACTTCCTGCCCCTAGGAAACCAGACAGGTACTATAGAGTACCTGACACACAAATTTGTTTTCAAGAATCCTACTGCTGACCCAGAGATCATTTCCCAGGGGCCTAAGGGTATCAAGGCAACTACAGCCAAGAATCCCACCCCTTCAGACAGGGATTCCAGAGCTTTGGACAGATGAGGTAAGAAGGTATATACCTCTGCAACTCTTGCTATTAAGGTATTGAATTGTCAGTTTCACATGCTGAAGTACCAGCAACATATTATGGAACTTATTAAACAAAAAGTGGCAACCTTTACAGATTGTGCAGAAAATAAAGAATTGCAGGAGCTTATGCACTCTGCAAGCCAAGTCAGCAAGCATACTTTGCAGTGTGGCCTTGACGCCCTAGAAGCATCTTGCAGGGCAGCAATCACTGGGTCTGTACTGAGAAGACATGCTTGGCTCAAGGAGCAGACCTTGCCGGACCATGTCAAATCAAGGTTACTAGACACTCATTTGATCAAGGACAGTTTGGCACCAAAGCAGAAGAGGTTCTTAAAAAGATGGAAGAAAAATCTAAGTCTATGCAGACTGTTAAAGAATTCTTACAAGTTGCAACCTCCTAGAGTCAGTGGGCATTGACCCTCAAAACACTGGTCCTTTCCAGCCCCCTCCAGGCCATCTCAAACCAGACCCAGGGGAAACAGACCACCCAGACTACAGTCTCAGGGTATGCAGAGATCTAAGCAATGGGGTGCCCCCACCCCCAAAGCAGGGAGTGGTAAGCCACCCCTTTACGGAAAAAGCTCACAATGACTTCTCTACTCCACTCCCCACCTCTGTCCAATTGCTAGTGCCCCTAGGAGGAAAACTTGGACTTCATGCAAAAAAACTGGATTTCCATCATACAGGACCGATGGGTCCCCAACATTGTATCCCGGGGATACAAATTTTATTTCCACTCACTGCCAACCCCAAGAGGGTTCCCAGACCTTCCTCCAAACCAGTGGGCAGAGGCTCAAAACCAAGTTCAATCCCTGCTCTCCATCAGAGCTATTCAGCCGGTTCCAGTAGAACAGATAGGTCAAGGATTCTATTCCAGACTCTTCCTTGTACCCAGGAAAGAGGGCTGTTGGTGCTCAATCCTGGATCTTTCAATTCTCAACACCTTCCTGGTGGTACCAAAATTCAAACTGCTTACCCTGCGACAGCTTCTACCTATGCTAGCCAAGAATGCCTTGCTAGTCATCCTAGACTTAAAAGAAGCCTATCTGCACATCCCTATAAGGGAGTCATGCAGGAAGTATCTATGTTTCAAGGCCGGATCTATGCATTATCAGTTCTCTGCACTTCCCTTTAGCTTATCCACTGCTCCCAGAGTATTCACAAAATGCCTGGCTCTAGCTATTGTATACTGCAGGCAGAGAAATATCCAAATTTGCCCATACTTGGACGACTGCCTGATTCAGGCAGACAGTCAGGAATTGCTGTTGCAGCACCTGACATTTGTGAAAAACCTTCTCACTTTCCTGGGGTATACCATCGACGTAAAGAAATTAAAACTGGTACCCAGTCAAAAGATTGTATTCCTGGGAGCAAGCTTGAACACAACATCCCAGATGGCATTCCTCACTTCAGAAAAAGCAAGTCTATCTGACAGCCTACTTCAAACAAAAGGCCACCAGAACCCAGCTATCCACAAGAAAAATACTGCAGGCCCTAGGGTTCATGGTGCTTGGCTCAAGGAGCAGACCTTGCCGGACCATGTCAAATCAAGGTTACTAGACACTCATTTGATCAAGGACAGTTTGGCACCAAAGCAGAAGAAGTTCTTAAAAAGATGGAAGAAAAATCTAAGTCTATGCAGACTGTTAAAGAATTCTTACAAGTTGCAACCTCCTAGAGTCAGTGGGCATTGACCCTCAAAACACTGGTCCTTTCCAGCCCCCTCCAGGCCATCTCAAACCAGACCCAGGGGAAACAGACCACCCAGACTACAGTCTCAGGGTATGCAGAGATCTAAGCAATGGGGTGCCCCCACCCCCAAAGCAGGGAGTGGTAAGCCACCCCTTTACGGAAAAAGCTCACAATGACTTCTCTACTCCACTCCCCACCTCTGTCCAATTGCTAGTGCCCCTAGGAGGAAAACTTGGACTTCATGCAAAAAAAATGGATTTCCATCATACAGGACTGATGGGTCCCCAACATTGTATCCCGGGGGTACAAATTTTATTTCCACTCACTGCCAACCCCAAGAGGGTTCCCAGACCTTCCTCCAAACCAGTGGGCAGAGGCTCAAAACCAAGTTCAATCCCTGCTCTCCATCAGAGCTATTCAGCCAGTTCCAGTAGAACAGATAGGTCAAGGATTCTATTCCAGACTCTTCCTTGTACCCAGGAAAGAGGGCTGTTGGTGCCCAATCCTGGATCTTTCAATTCTCAACACCTTCCTGGTGGTACCAAAATTCAAACTGCTTACCCTGCGACAGCTTCTACCTATGCTAGCCAAGAATGCCTTGCTAGTCATCCTAGACTTAAAAGAAGCCTATCTGCACATCCCTATAAGGGAGTCATGCAGGAAGTATCTATGTTTCAAGGCCGGATCTATGCATTATCAGTTCTCTGCACTTCCCTTTAGCTTATCCACTGCTCCCAGAGTATTCACAAAATGCCTGGCTCCAGCTATTGTATACTGCAGGCAGAGAAATATCCAAATTGCCATATTTCTGACGACTGCCTGATTCAGGCAGACAGTCAGGAATTGCTGTTGCAGCACCTGACATTTGTGAAAAACCTTCTCACTTCCCTGGGGTATACCATCGACATAAAGAAATTAAAACTGGTACCCAGTCAAAAGATTGTATTCCTGGGAGCAAGCTTGAACACAACATCCCAGATGGCATTCCTCACTTCAGAAAAAGCAAGTCTATCTGACAGCCTACTTCAAACAAAAGGCCACCAGTACCCAGCTATCCACAAGAAAAATACTGCAGGCCCTAGGGTTCATGGCCTCATGTATACTGCTAATTCCATATGCAAGACTGCATATGAGGAAAATTCAATGGTACTTAAAAAGTCTTTGGTGCCAACATTCTAAGGACCTGGAAACAGTCATTCCTATCATACCCTGTCTAAGGGCAGAATTCCTTTGGTGGGCAGAAGCATGCAACCACAACAAGGGACTGCCCTTTACTCAACCCCACGCCACCCAGACCCTAACCTCAGATGCATCAGACTATGCCTGGGGAGCTCACATGGATGGCAAATGCATTCAGGGCCACTGGAGCCCAAGTCAAATTCATCTGCACATCAACCAAAAAGAGATTCTAGCTGTGCAGAATACCCTGACGGGTTTCAGATCCCTACTCTTTCCAGGACAACTTCTAATAAAAACAGACAACACTACAGTTATGTGGTACATCAACAAGTGGGGGAACCCATTCCTACCCACTATGCAGGCTAGTCATGGTTCTGTGGAACACGGCCTTGGACATGCAAGTACATCTACAAACTCAATTCCTGCCAGGCAAACAAAATTCACTGGCAGACGACTTAAGCAGAAATCTACTAGACCCACACGAGTGGAAGTTATAGCCCAGCACCTTCAACCTTCTGATTCAGAAATAGGGGACCCCAGAGGTGGAGCTTTTTGCCTCCACCTACAACCACCAGCTCAGCAGATTCTGCATCAGGAACCCTCACAGCAGGGCCTGGAAAGTGGATGCCCTATCATTTCAGTGGGTAAATCTCTCAATTTATGCATTCCCACTTCTGCCCCTTCTTTCAAGAGTATTACTCAAAATAAGACAGGACAGACCGAGGACAATTTTGATTGCCCCGGACTGGCCACGCCAGCACTGGTACCCACTCCTGCGCAGCCTGACATCGGTGCCACCATGGCTCCTACACCAGAACCCTACCCTGCTCTCTCAGCAGGAAGGACAGATTTTGCATCTGCAACTGCAAAGCCTAAGTCTTGCAGCCTGTCTTACCCCTTGAATCCTACCCCAGCAGCACTAAGCAAACAGGTGCTGGACATCAGTCTTGAAGCCTGAAGACCCAGTACAAGGAAATCCTATGCGTATAAGTGGAAAAGGTACTGCTCCTGGAGTCTATCTAAAGGAGAGGACACAACACTGCCCTCCCTGCCTTTAATCCTGGATTACTTAGCAAATATATTTCACAAAGGCCTGTTCTTCTCCTCCATTAAGATACATGCCTCAGCCGTTTCAGCTCATTACAACACTGAGCCACCTCTCTTCTCGCACCCTCTTATCAAACAGTTCCTGAGAGGGGAAAACAACTTAAGGCCACCAAGGAGAGCACCCACCCCTGCTTGGGACCTTAACTTTGTACTGGAAAAGCTCACACTTCCACCCTTTAAGCCTGCAGCATCAGCAGACTTAAAATTCCTCTCTTGGAAAACAGCATTGCTTTTAGCCATCACTTCAGCTAGAAGAGTGTCTGAACTACAAGCATTTATGGCTGTGGAACCCTTCATTATTTTCCATGTGGACAGGGTTTCTGTCAGGATAAACCCTTCCTTTATGCCTAAAGTGGTGTCCAGTGTGGGTCTCAATCAAGCCATACATTTGCCAACCTTTTTCCCTAATCCTCAAAATAAAGGGGAAAGGATCCTGCAATCCTTGGATGTGCACAGACAGCTTAGATTTTACCTGGATAGGACTAAGGTCTTCAGAAAATCAGACCAGTTGCTAGTCAGCTTTGCAACAGGGGCAGAGGGGAAGGCCATTTCAAAGCAAACAATATCTAAATGGATAGCACATTGCATCCATTTCTGCTAAAAGCACCATGGGAAACCATCCCCACAGGGGGCCAGAACACATTACACTAGGGCAACATCTACCTCTACAGCATTTCTCAGGTGAGTCCCTACCAGGGACATCCTGGAAGCTGCTACCTGGAGTTCAGTACACACCTTCACCAAGCACTAAAATTTGCCTATCTTCTCCAAATCCAGGGCAGGCTTTGCAACAGCAGTCCTGCAGGGTATTCTATCCAGCCCTAATTCTTCTTGACTGCCTCCACCCTTCTTCAGCTTTGGGAATCCACCCAAGTGTGATGACTGCAACAGTGAAACACAAAGAACATAGTACAGTTGTGTACACTTAACATAAATGTAGATGTTTGACTGTATTCACTGTTGTATTCCTGGTTTCCCTCCCTCCAACCCCCTGGTCTCTCTCTCTCTCTAGGCCTCCCCCCTTTTCAGGGGGTATTGGTATTTACTTTTTACTGATGTTTTCCTTCACCATATCTTAGCTCCCTATTGGGGGGCTCCTGACATTTGGGGCTAGAAAAACTGATGTAATGGTGTCGGCTGCCTGTTTTATTCCCCTAAAAAAACATATACCAACTGGACAACCACAACTGAAGACACGACTTTAATAAAAATGATGATAAAAATAGCAGCAAACAAATTCCATGCAAAAATAAGATAAAAAAGGACAAGCGCTTTCGCATACAGCTTTTTCAGATCCTATAAGAAACTAAAAAACCATGAACATTTTTAAACTAACACTTGACCTATCAAAAACAAGAGAAAATTGCGTCAAAAAAATGACATCATTTCCTCATACAATCAATGCAACTTCCTATGTGCCTTAAGCCTCCGCCCACTCAAAATGGGTTTGATATTAACCTGACTATTCAACCCTGGATGCTTAAAGCTTGCATCCTAAGAATCCATTTTAGCTCCATCTGCTCCAAATAGTTGTTACAGTCACCACCTCTCATTTTTAAAAACATGTAACACCCTAAAAGAAAAATCATGTCCAGGGCATTCAGACTGATGTTTGGCAAGGGCATTGTTTATATCACCCTTCCTCATATCTGACAAATGTTTGTATACCCTGTCCCTCAATCGTTGAATGGTTCTACCCACATAAAAGCAGGGACATACATCACATGTTGCTAAGTACACTATAAAGCGGGTAGAGCAGTCTGCATATAATCTGGGAATAAATTCAAATGTTAAAATGGGATGTTTATATATTTGTTGTTTAGTCAAAACCCTACACACACTACAAGACCTACAGGGATAAGTCCCATGCGTTGACTTGACTGTCCAGGGCATTTAATATCATTGCACAACAACCGTTTAAGATTGTTGTTGCTTCGATAGATGCATCCCACCCTGCGGGGATGGTTTCCCATTTTAGTTTGTTGTTTGGGATATTTTTGCAGTGACCCTAATGATAATGGACATCAGCTGGGTATAACAGCCCTGTGTAATGCTTAGTCAAACACTCTGCTTGTGCTGTGCTGATGAGGTCATAACAAGGCAGAAATATGCATATCCACAGCTAGTGGGGTTTGGCTTTATTGGTATGAAATTGTCCATTAAAATGACAAAATAAGTCATGGTCATTCAGAATTGCCAGTTAGCTGAAACACCTGATGTTCATAAGGCTCATTTGCATATATCCCATGTGCCTCTGATGCAAGAGGTTTGGGAGGTCACTTATTGGAAGTTCTACCTTTGCTGGAGTTTTCATTTTGTTTTTACTGTATATCAGCCATTGTATTGCTACCACTGTGGGTCATTTATTTATTTATTTATATGTGGGTCATCTTTCTTAAATCTATAAGAGGGCATTGTATATCTGGTAGCCATGGTATTGCTACCACTGTGGGTCATCCTTTCTTAAATCTTTAAGAGGGCATTGTACATCTGGTTTGAACTCCATCTGCTGGTTTGGTAGCATGGTCTACACACATGCCTATGTATAGGGCTATCTGCATACACATCATGTGAGGTGTCTACCAGTAAGCCCATGCCTACTTATGAGATTTACACACACACTTACACGCACACACGCACACTTACACACACACACACACACACACACACACACACACACACACACACACACACACACACACACACACACACCTTGAGCAGTGGTCCCAGATAGACGTTGTGCATATCAGAGGCAGGAAGGGGAGTGAATACTGGCAGTCAAATTCTACCACTACCCTATAGTTAGGGTGAGTAACATGATGCATGTTACAACAATTGTAATATTCCAAAGTGCACAGGGAGGCAATATGCTTGCCTATGTGGCCGATGCATGAACATGTGATGTGACGTGTCACACATACAGCCATGTGTGCACCCTGTTTCCTGATCAAGGTACTCTGACATCACTGCCCCATGTCATTGCAACACCCATAAACATAAAAATTCCACACATAACACATCCACACAAATACCAACTATAAATGTATGTAGTTGCCATCAATGTTACAATGAAACAAGAGTATTACCAACACTGGACCGGTGTGGGTGTAGCTATGTAGGGGTATATCATGAGTGACCTTCTAAGAGTTCACACACATATGTCTTTGGTATTCCTGGTTTTCATGCTTACATAAGTTAGAGAGACGGGGCAGCCACCCCAGGTGCAAGATGTTATGGGGCGTGATTGGGAGGTGTCCATCATTTGGTTGCACAGTACCCGGTATTCATTTCTATACTGTCATTTTGAAATCCCAGTTCAGAAATGAATTTAGATACTGCCTTTCTGGTCAGGACTGCAGTACTGAAATGCATCTGTTTTTTCATCTTAGTATAAGGTGTAGCAAGCCACTTGCAACAATTTTAAAAACAGAAGTCTTTTTTTTTTTCACTTCGCAAATTGGAGTTGAGGGGTGCAGAAATGGGACCCGTCTGGTTTGTGAGCTTTTGCACCACAACACAGATTTGTTTTTTCTCCTTAACTTATAGTTGAAGGATAGTGCCATACTGGGGTACAGCACTGGATGCTAGATGACTCAGCTATGGCTCCATGTGTAGATGAAAGGCAAGTTAAGAGTACATTTGCCAGGACAGAGAATGACATTCTGTTGCAAGCACACAATAAACATGGTTGTCAGATGATCCATCATGAGAGACCTGACCACAAATTCTATGATTATGCTGTGTGGGATGTTACATGGAACTCTGTTCTCTTATTTGCCAAACTCAAACCCATGAGCAGGCAGAGGAAGGGTTACAATCATAACAACTGCAGCACATTGTAAGACTGCTCATCTGTTTATAGATACATAGGTACAAGGTATTTACTAGGCTAACAACCACATGGGCCTTTTTAAGCCTAGCCATGCATCCCAAATTACTGACAAGTTCTGGCACTCTTGATAAGTGTTGGCAAGGGCTTGGGAGATGAAACATTTACAAGAAGGGTCCTCAGAGATGAGCCATTTACAGGTTGACTGTACCCATTAGAGACACAGATGTCAAGCACAGGGTGAATTTCCTGATGTTCATCGTGTTTCACTGTTGCAGTCCTAACCAATGGGTTATCTCGCTCCCAGTAGCCCTCAATCGGCCAGAATACCAAAGGTATGTAAAAATTACGTCGGCTGTCGTCGGTTGTAAAGGACGTCAGGGCTTCTGATACAAAAGGAGGCAGCCAACATCACTTCCTCAGTCTTCCTTGCCATGGAGCCTGAAGCAGAAGCATTTCTTGCACGAGTGCCAGTCGGCAATTTACCTTTTGTGTTTCCGACTATGAAGTTGAAGTCAACTACAGCTAAGTACCCCATTGGGGATCCTCTTTTCTTGCCTTAATGAATGTCA
The DNA here is from genome assembly GCF_019279795.1 of Protopterus annectens. Lineage (NCBI taxonomy): Eukaryota > Metazoa > Chordata > Ceratodontiformes > Protopteridae > Protopterus > Protopterus annectens. The sequence goes on from NC_056735.1 coordinate 1,728,885,845, forward strand.
GAAAAGGTTAATAATTGTCTTACCTGTGGAAAGCAGATTCCCCATAGAGATTTTCATTCCTATTGTATTATTTGTTTAGGCCTTGACCACAACGTTCTTAATATGATCTTTGTGCTTCCTTTAATCCACGTGCTATTCGTCATCGGGCTAAGCTTTTAGCTAAGCATTTTGGAGTTTGGCCCAAGTTTGTCGGTATGGCATCCACTGGTCTTCAGGCTTCGGATATCCCCAAGAAGCGTAAGGATAAGGATCGTGATAGGCTTCCGAAGGTCAAGTCCTCGGATGATGTTAGGTTGGTCGTCAGTCATGCGGTAGCCAGTGAGGCACCTTTGCAGCCCCTGCAGCCCACAGATTTTCAACCGCAGGCCTTAGTTGAGACCATTTCTGTGGTCCCCAGGCCTTTGGCATCCATTTTGCCTACTGACCTTCTGCCTGTTGCCTCTTCAGCTGGATCCAGAGCCACGAAGTTGGCTCCGGTGTTCGAGACCTCAGTTCTTCGTTCAGACAGCAAGCTCATACCGACTTTGGCTGCAACTTCGGCAGTTGCCAGGCCTCCTGAGTCCATTAGACTTGCAGGTAAATCTTCCAGTCATAAGCCTGTGAAGAAGCAGGCTCCAGTTTCTTCTTGTTCTCCTCATTCTCAAATGGTTATAATGGCTGATAACCTTTTAACTCTTATTAGGGGTTCACAGCCTCCTCCTTCAAAAAGGTGTAAGGATGTCTCTCCTGAGGCTTTGTCCTTTTCAGGTTCTGATACTTCCAGCATTTCTGTTGACGAAGAGGAAGTTTCTCAAGCTTTCTCTCCTTTTGAGGATTCAGACGCAGAGGAGTCCATCCCTTCTGCTTCTCCCCAAGAAGATTTCTCTTTTGGTGATACTTTAAATACTCTCAGGAAACATTTTAAATGGGAAAGTTAGGATTATTCCCTTTCTAAGAAAAGGATTAGGGAGTTTTTGGATTTGCCTCAGCATAAGCCTTTGGCTATTCCTCCTGTGTTGGAAATGGTGGATGATGTTTTTCTGGAAAATTCCTTGACTCCAAATTTGGTTCCTCCTGTTCCCAGGAAACCTGACAGGTACTATAGCGTTCCTGGTTCTCATTTGTTTCTTTTCAGGAATCCGTTGGCTGATCCAGAGGTTATTTCTCAAGGCCCTAAAGGAGTTAAAGCCACTGTTACTAAATATCCTGTTCCTTCTGACAGGGAATACAGGAACCTAGATAGGTGGGGTAAAAAGGTTTATACCTCTGCCACTCTTGCTATTAGGTCTACTAATTGTCTTTTTCATATGCTGAAGTACCAGCAGCACACCTTGGAAGCTATTAAATCTAGGATAGCAGGTGTGCCACAGTTGGCAGAGAGTAAGGATATGCAGGATTTGCTGAATTCTGCCAGTTTAGTCAACAAGCATTCTTTACATTGTGGCTTTGACATTCTAGAAGCCTGCTGTAGGGCTACAGCTACTGGCTCTGTTATTAGAAGGCACACTTGGCTCAGGGAGCAGCCCCTACCAGAGCCTGTTAAGGCTAAGCTTTTAGATGTACCTTTGGATAAAGACAGCCATTTTGGCAGCAAAGCAGAGGAAGTGCTCAACAAGATGGAGGGCAAGGCCAAGTCTATGCAGACAGATAAAGACTTTCTGCAAGTTCAGCCTCCTTGCTTTAGCAGGAATTACCCTTCTAAGAGTTGGACGTTCCCTGATACTAGCAGACAGAGCCGTCCTAGGACTAGAGATTACAAATCTTCTAGGTGGCAGGGGACTACCCCTCAAAGGTCTAAGTGTTGGCAGGCTTCCTCTTCTAAGGTGGGAAGTTCTAAACCTGCATCTCAATCTAAACATTCTCAATGACTGTCCAACTTCTGCCTGTTCTTGCCTGCCCAGAGAGTCCTTTAGGGGAAGGTTGGTCCTGTTTGCAAATGTTTGGGCCACCATCATGGATCACAAATGGGTACTCAGAACTGCATCCCTAGGGCACAAGTATTCTTTCCACACCTTTCCAGTACCCAAATGATTCCTGGACACTCCTCCAAACCAAAGGGCAGAAGTAGAAAAGCAAATGTCTCTGTTACATCTGAGAGCAATAGAATCAGTTCTGGCTCAGCAGGTAGGCCAGGGATTCTATTCCAGACTTTTCCTAGTTCCAAAAAAAGAAGGCACCTGGCATCCTATCCTGGATCTATCCATCCTGAACACTTTCTTGATAATTCCAAAGTTCAAAATGCTCACTCTGCATCAGTAATGCCAATGTTAGAAAAGGATTCCTGGCTGGTAACACTAGATCTCAAAGAAGCTTATCTGCACATCCCTATCAGGGAAAGTTGCAGGCAATACCTTTGTTTCAGAGTGGACAAGCCACATTATCGATTTTCTGTGCTGCCCTTTGGCTTATCTACTGCTCCCAGAGTTTTCACAAAGTGCCTGGCTCCAGTCATTGCTTTTTGCAGGCAAAAGAAAATTCAGATTTATCCATAGTTGGATGACTGTCTAATTCAAGCAAATTCTCAGGAACATCTGCTAAAGGATCTAGAATTTGTAAAGACTCCTCTCTTCCCTGGGTTACACTCTCAATGTGGAAAAATCAAAAATGGTGCCATCCAAAGAGATTACATTCCTGGGAGCAAGTCTGAACACAGCCGCCCAGATAATGTATCTCACCCAGGAGAAGCAGACAACTCTTTCAATTTACTTCAAGGCTTTGACAAGCCTGTCTCAGCTCCCTGCAAGGAAATACCTGCAAGCTCTGGGATTCATGGCCTCTTGCATTCTCATGATTCCATATACAAAACTGCATATGAGGAAATTACAATGGTACCTCAAGAACACTTGGTGTCAACGCACACAGGACCTGGATGTGATAATTCCTCTGCTTCCATGTCTGCGGACAGAGTTTCTTTGGTGGGCAACAGCCTGTCTGCAGAACAAAGGCATGCCTTTTCGCCCACCCCAGCCACTCAAGTTCTTACCACAGATGCATCGGACTATGCCTGGGGAGCTCACCTGGATGGCAGATGCATACAGTAAAGTTGGAATGCCCAGCAGATGCACCTGCACAAAAATTTAAAGGAGTTGATGGCAGTCCAGCAGACTTTACTAACTTTCAAGCATCGTCTTTCTCCACGGACCCTTCTTGTCAGGACAGACAACACCACAGTTATGTGGTACATCAACAAGCAGGGAGGGACTTATTCTTACCTCCTATGCAGACAGAGCATGAGTCTTTGGTCCATAGCAGCATCCCTGGGCCTGCATCTCCTAGCTCACTTTCTTCCAGGAAGGCTCAATGTTTTGGCAGACCAGTTGAGCAGACAGACCCTGGATTCTCATGAGTGGCAGCTGAACAGAGCAGTTTTTTACAGCATCATTCATCATTGGGGCACTCCTCAAGTGGATCACTTCTCCTCTCCAGACAGCCATCTTCTGCCTCTTTTTTGCACCAGGCAGCATCACAGCAGACCCTGGAGAGTGGATGCTGTGTCCTTCCCTTGGATGCTGCTATCAGTTTATGCCTTCCCTCCTCTTCCTTTTCTTCCCAGAGTATTATTGAAGATCAGGGATGAACGACCATGGACTATTCTCATAGCTCCGGATTGGCCCAGGCAGCATTGGTATCCACTGATTCACAGTCTCTCCCAGTTTCCTCCTTGGCATCTTCCTATGAGGCCAGATCTTTTGGTTCAGGAAGGGGAAACATTCTACATCCTCATCTTCAGTCTCTCCATTGGGCAGCTTGGCTCATTGTATGACTCCATCCTATTCTTCTTCCCTGTCCCAGGAGGTGGTTGACATGCTGAAGGAGGTCAGGAGGCCTAACACTAGGAAGTCTTTTGCTGGCAAATGGGAAAGATTCTCTCTTTGGATGCAGGCTAGAGGGGAATCCTCTTCTCAGCCTACCCTTCCTCTGATCCTGGAATACCTGGCTGATTTACTTCAGGGTGGTCTTTCTTTTTCCTCTATCAAGATCCATGCTTCAGCCATTTCTGCTCATTGTTCTTTTGAACAACCCATTTTCTCTCATCCTCTGATGAAAATGTTTCTCAGAGGTGCTTGCAACTTAAAACCTCCCAGAAGGGCACCTACTCCAGCCTGGGGTCTTAATTTTGTTCTAGAGAAACTCACTCTTCCTCCTTTTGAGCCAGCTGCCACTGCAGATTTAAAGTTTCTCTCGTGGAAGACTGCCTTCCTCTTGGCTATAACTTCAGCAGGGAGGGCTTTGGAGCTGCAGGCTTTGATGGCTGTGGAGCCTTTTCTTATTTTCCATGCAGATAGGGTCTCTCTGAGAACCAACCCCTCCTTTATGCCTAAGGTGGTTTCTAGCCTGACTCTTAATCAGTCCATACACCTTCCTACCTTTTTTCCTAATCCTCGAAATAGAGGTGAGAGGATCCTACATTCTTGTGATGTGCATAGACAGCTCAGGTTTTACCTGGACAGGACTAAAGACCTTCGGAAATCAGCTCAGCTATTGGTCAGCTTTGCCCCTGGAGCCCAGGGCAAGGCTATTTCTAAGCAAATCATTTCTAAATGGATTGTTCATTGTATTTTTTGTTATTCCTTTCATGGCAAGGTTCCTCCTCAAAGGGTTAGGACCCTCTCAACTAGAGCAGCTTCCACTTCTGCAGCCTTTTTAAGTGGTGTCCCTACAAAAGACATTTTGGAAGCTGCCACATGGTCTTCTGTTCACACTTTCACAAAGCATTATAATTTGCCTGTTTTCAAAAGCCAGGGCAGGGTTTGCCACTGCTGTTCTGCAGGGCATTATCTCCAATCCTCGATTCTGTTGGTTCCTCCTCCCTTTTCTCTGGGCTTTGGTAATCAACCCATTGGTTAGGACTGCAACAGTGAAACACGATGAACATAGTACAGTTGTGTACACTTACCATAAATGTAGATGTTCAAGTGTATTCACTGTTGCAGTCCTGCTTTCCCTCCCTCCTTCCCCCTTTTTCTCTTTTCCTAAGGTACAGGCTAAATTTAGTTTAAGCCTTGTTTTCTGGGGGCTTCTGACTGTTATGGCAAGAAAGACTGAGGAAGTGACGTCGGCTGCCTCCTTTTGTATCAGACGCCCTGATGTCCTTCACAACTGACGACAGCCGACGTCATTTTTACTTACCTTTGGTATTCTGGCCAATTGAGGGCTACCGGGAGCCAGATAACCCATTGGTTAGGACTGCAACAGTGAATACACTCGAACATCTACATTTATGGTAAGTGTGCACAACTGTACTTTCCCCATCCAACAGTCCAAGTTGCACTTGAATTGGGTTGGGGAGCAACTCTGCTTCACATGGCTGGGGACCCTGTTCCACAGATGGGGTAGTCTCTTGGATACATACCTGTCTCTCCAGTAGGTCCTATTCATATGACAGGCAAGGTTTAAGTATTTAGAATGGGTAATTCTGTTGTTTATTTGGTGGATATGCAGGCGGTTCATCAGAGTGAAGTGTTACAATGCCGTGTGTGCCAGGCATCGATCTCGCCACAACATCCTGTAGAAGACAGGAGCAGCAGGTGACAGAAGGGATCAGATGGCATCAAGATTGGAGGGTTTGGATAGTTCTGCAATCCACAGTGGCACACTATATGATGGTGCGGAGTTGCACATGGCACCAAGGCTATCTATAGATGACAATGCACCATGTGGGTCTGAATATGACATATTACAGGCACAACTTGTGTACAAGCATGGCTTCTTAGTTTTATTGAAACATCAAGACTGCAAGTGCAGAAGCCATAGCATATGTCCAAGATAAATTAGATATAATTTCTCTCTAAGAATCTGTTATACAGAAGTAGATTCATTGAGCTGTTGGTGTTGGTGAAGAGTACATTCTTAGACTGTGTAATTGTTAGGTGTTTTCACAAGTGGAGTGTTATTATAGTCCTCCACTATGGATTTAGGCCCTCTTGATATTTTGGAACTATTTGGTTCTAATTATGATAGTAGCCAAATCCCAGCACAGTCAGTGGTCACAGTATCATAGGTCAACTTGGGCAGTGGGATTAGTCACCCCCCACCCCCTTCCATTAACAGAACTCCTGTGCCTATGCAACTTTCTCCTCAGATCCAGGATGCTGCCCAGGGACAGTAAGATGCTAACATATTCACCCAGTGAATGTCCTCATCATTGCAGCATAATCCCCCCTGGTTGTCACCAGCTTCACTGAGTGGGAGAATGACCTGAGTGGGTCAGTATGCCAGTAGCTGAAGACTCAAAGGCAGCCACTCTCTTTCTGAGCTGCATGTCTCCATTGGCATTACTTAGTGTTTGTTCAGGACCATAATATAGGGACATGCAGAGACCAGTACAACCATAGCTGAACTGATTGGGGTAACGTGATCTGCATAAAGACCTCCGGAAATACTTGAAGCTCATGACAATTATTATAGATATGTGGGGTAGGGAGTTTGTACACACTAGGTTCTCGTATGCAGTCACCCATCACAGTCGCCACATTTCCTGTTTCCTGTCCATATCCTCCTCTGGGGGTGGTCCCACCAGGCTCCACAGTTTCAACACCTCTCCATTACCATCCAATGTTGAAGGCACTGTAGGGGTGACATGGAAATGCACTGAAAGAGGGTCTCTATGTGGAGACCACCATTGACATGATATGTCTTTTGAGTTCATGAAGCACTCCATCCTCTGTGTGTGCTGTGAATTGTGTCTATGATGTCTGCAAAAGAGGCTGCCCCCGCGGAGGATGATGCATGATCGATGCATAGATCTTCTGCATGTGTCCTACACTTGTTAACCAGACACTAGAAGAGTGCTGCACCATCTTCTGGAGCTGCGTTCCTGCACACATGTACATACATATCAGTACTGCCCATCATCACTCAGTCACAAAACAATGGAGACATTACCCCCACACAAGCCAGTCTTCCCAGCTCCCCACAACCCCACAACCCCACAACCACCAGCCTATGTATCTCTATGGCACACACACCATTAACTGTCACCTCCACCCCCATACACACACACTGCCTATTTTCATACTTGCCAGTGAGATCCACCCCACTTGTGCATATGATGATCATTATGCTCTGACCTCAGTAATCTGTTACCTGGTTAGTTTATATCTGATGCACAGCGAGTCTGAATGTCGTTTTGCATGCGACATTTATAGCATTATTTCTGCTGCTTATACTGCTCTATAGTTATCAACCCGATGCTGCCACTTAGCTAGTGTCATGGGGTTTTGAAAATGAAGCATCCAAGACCACCAAAACATAGGCACACGTAACTTGTTTAATAAGTCTGTAAAACAGTGAAGCTGTTTTGGAGATTTATTAAATAAGTTGAGTTTTCCTGTGTTACAGACTTCTTGGTCGCTTCTTTTTCTTGATACATTTTAGTACTGAGCTCCATATCTTTGCCTCTGGGAATTATGTTTTTTTTTGTCATTTTTCATGGTATACTTTCACACCCTCCTTCTGGCATAGTCATAGTCATCCCTTGGAGGCAGTCTTCTACAGGCACTGCATCTGTGACAGACTCTGGAACTTCCTCATCCTGAACATCTTTGCCCTGCTGTAACTGTTTGCATATCTACATACTGTGCAAAAATGTCCATACTTAAAAGATTTTACAGTGTTCCAGGGTCATACTGTGGTGTGCTATCAAAGATATCCTAACAGCAGATGAGGGCCTTTAGCAAATAAAACATACATTCATTAAAGACTGTTCTGTAACAGGGCATCAATGTATGCATTCTCTGCCATGGTCTCCAAGTCTCTAACTGGTGTCACTAACTATGGCTCCAAGACATATCCAGCATCACCAGTATGATTGCCTGTAAAAAATCTCTGTACACAAATGTTGTAAGTTGTCTGTGTGCTAAATGGACAAATCATAGGCACTACCTAGATGATTTGCTTACACACTGTATATTATACACTATGCATTGCAGACCTTCTAGCAGTTGATGGAGTGGACCTCTTATCTTTGATATACTGCTGTCCCTGCTCCCCTGGTGGGGCCTCTATTGCAGTGTGAGTGCAGTTGATGGTTACCAGTACCGCTGAAAACTGGACTATGACATAAAATGCCCCGGTGGTGATGCCTTTCTCCTCTACAGTATGTCAAAGCCACATACGATACCTCACACGCTATATTGTGTTACTGAGGAATTGATGTATTATAACTGATACAGATGCTTGAGATCTCTCCATTATGTCCACTGACTAAAAGGTCACAGTATCTAATTTTACTACTGTTACACATACCTAGATGTCCAAGAATAAGTACTCAATGCCAGCCACGGAGCTGCATGTGAGGGTGACATATGTCCACTAGTTCATGCATGGTGCTAATATCCACATGGTAGCAGTCAACTGTTTTGGTATCATGGAGGGTATAGTATGTTAGGTGTAGATGGATGATTTATGCACCATCAAGGGTGACAATGTATGTATTTCCATGCCTACCAACACTGACAACAGCCATTGTATAAACATATTCACAAATGCAGCAACCACACCTCTCTACCTCTTAGAATATGAAATCTGGACAAAGCAATAATTAATGGGGGAAAAAGGTCCAAAAATAGGGACAGTTTTTAAATATTCCTCTTAGAACCTTAGAAAGTTGATAGAACAACAGGTTTTCCATTTGCATGTAATTTCTGAAGGGTGTGAAGTCTGAAACTGAAACGTCTATCATTATTTTCTGGCTTCCATCAATGATTTGTCAATGATTTGCAAGGAAACCAACAGTTTATGATGAGCAGACCAAAAAAAATGAGGCAAAAATCTGGACATTCTGCATAAATCTGTATAGTTACTCCATACACATTTTCACAGTCCGTCTCCTGTAACTCCAAGATTTTGTAGTGGTCAACAACTCTCAGTTTTTCAAAAAATATAGGCTATAAAACAGCAATGTCACCATAAGGACAGCATGAGGTGCATCCATAGACTTTAATGGTCATATCTTTGTGCAGGCAGGACGCATGTCCACTAAAATATAGGGACATACCTAAAGTTTTACCTTTGCTGATGCAAATAAGGTTAAAGTTCAGTGACTGCACACTGCGATATCAGCATATAGAACTGTCATTTGTAATTATTTATTTTTAATACTAAAACTCCAACAACCTTCACTGAGAGAAATATTGGATTGGCAGTTTATGCACACCACATTGTGGACCAGGTAAGATTTTCTTCATCAATAAGTCACTTTAAGTAAACTTCGCTGCTCCAGTTTAATTTTGAAAATGTCATCAAAATGTACCCAACCTTTTATAGACATCGCTCTTGCAAGACAGCAAACCAAAATAGCTGAAAACAGGACAATGTGTGATCTTCCAGGAAACAGTTGGAAGTAAAGAGGATGAGGAACATGACAGATGAAGTCATGGATACTAGCAGAAGTTAATGAAAGATAAGAACCAGAAGACTCAGGCTACACTGGATAGTATTCCCAGATGTCATCCGTCACTGAGTAATTTTTTTGTCTCTCTTCACACACACACACACACACACACACACACACACACACACACACACACAGAAAACAATGTGGCACTCTAAAGAGACAGGTACATTATTTCAGATAACTGAAATGCCTCTTCTATGACATATAAGATAGTAAATTGCATATGTGGTACCTTTGTATGCGCAGTGCATTTATTTTAAGAAAACCAAGGTGTTCATTCATATGAATCCTGCCAAGGAGTTACGAATTAAAAAGCTGTTGTCAGCACTACAGTGTTTTTTACAGCATGGTACATCACCTGATTCAAAGGGAGAACAGCTGACTACTGTTTATTGACTTTTTTCCTCAAATACCCAGTGTTGTCAGTTTCCTATCTCAGTGCCTCATTGATTCCCCTACTGCTCTTTGCACCCTATATCACCATTGTGGAGTCCTCTTCTTCTATGTGGGGGACTTAGCCTTCTGGCGTCTGCCTTTTGGTGTTAGTAGTTGATCCATACCCTGGGGTAGGCACCAGGGTGATTATACTGCAGGAATGTTTCTGAAATGATTACCCTGTTTTCGTTAGGAGTCTATGCACATGCACTTCTACCTACTACAGAATTAGTCCCTGTTCGTGGCCTTATCCACACCTGGACTCTCTCTGGGGCTAGTCTCTAGTTACAGCCAGAAGATGAACTTGGATTGAAGAATCATAAAGTCTTTTCCAGCATCCAAAGGAAAAAGAGCACGTCTGTTGCAAATACAACTTCCCCCCAAACACACACACTCACACACATACACACACACACACACACACACACACACACATATACACACACACATATACACACACACACACACACACACACACACAATGCTCCTGCGGCTATTTGGTACATAAGAACTTTACAGAACGGTGTCAGCCCTGCTCTTTATCTACAAGCTTTGCTAAAAGAACATCCCCCAGACACCATGCTGATGCTCGCTGCCCTTATATTACCTTCATTATGCATCTGAGCACTACTAAAGAGCAATAATGTTTTGGATTCAAAAGGCAGTGTGGCTTATACTCTCCACAGTTCTGTTGTTTACTGAACATACAGCTATAGCCTTCATGGATGTGTGTGAGTTTGTGCACACATGCATGCATGAATGCATGTACTTATGCATGTGCATCTGTGTGTGTTATATACATTTACTGGAATGCAATTTAGCTATTACTGATAATTACTGTGTCATTGAAAGTGTGCACATACCAGTTCTTTCTACCAAAATAGAGAATAGCTAAGAACATTGGGGTAGATGGCATAATGATTAAGGTGTTTACTTCACAGACACAAGGTACAGGGTTTGACTCTCACCTTTGAAAGGCAAACTGGCTAGGCTTAAAATGGCCCACAATGCCAGCTTGCAGAGTACTTACCTATGAATATAAAACATGCTTACTTAGCATGGGTTTGGGTGTCAGCTAAGTCATTAAAATCTCATACTCACCTGTCAACAAATTTCACACATTTCCTTCTTAGTTTTGGAGAGACCGTAGCATAAGTTGTAATGTGAAAACATGAAAGACTGTTTGGCTGAGTAGTGTGTCTGTTACACATTGACGACTCAATAGTTGAGCAGTGTAACATTATGATTGAAAATATGCACAAAGACCGGAGTGGCTCAAAGAAAAATTACTAATGCAGTTCACGGAATAAAAAGAATTTCTAAATAGTTTGCTGTTGAATTTGAGAAGATCATAGTAAGTTTAAAAATGCATTAGTTATATGCATAATGCAAGTGATACTTACTTTCCCAAAATACACAGTAGCCCCCCCCCCCATAAAAAAATAAATAAATAATGTTCACTGCATGGACTGTAGAATGCAGCGAGGTTTTCAGTACATTCTTTTACTGCACCAGTGTCATTGAGTCAGGTATGCAAATTACTGTTTTGCTGTAATTTAAAAAATATGGAGCCGAGTACAATGTCTGTAAATTACAGAAACTGTATGTCACAAGAAGTTAACATAATGTCTTGTAGACATAATTAGGGGTAAATGGAAAGTCACTATTAATAAAACACTGAAATAATCAAGAATTTTCTGAAACTTGCTTCCAGAATTTAATTTGAAATTGTTTAAATAAGTAAATCTTTGTGCTGCTGGCAAAGTACATAAAATACATGAATAATTCTTACTGCAGGCAGAGGGGAAAATTTTTAGATTGGAAGTCCCTTTCTTTGAATTGTGAGCTGTCAATTGCAGTGACAGTTTTAACACCTCTGCAGTAGTGTGGGGGGAGGGGACTGTCAATTCATGTTGGACAAAAGAACACCTAGAACAAAGGCCTCCAATTTAGTTACTTCTCTGCCTGCATCTGGGTAACTTCAAAGTATAGTGTAAAGCAAGCCATGAACAAAACATAAATGAGGGTGATTAGCAACAGAATCCGCGGTGGTGGTGTTGCGGTAGCGTTGTCACCTTACAGTAAGATGCTGTGCGGTTCGACTCTCAGCTAGAGCGTCTTCTGCGTGGAGACATGCGTGAATGGGTGTACCTTCATTGAAGGTTGTGCATCAGGGCTGGCAACTAGGCACGTAAAAATCATCTGCCAATCATTAGCGGACCGGAGTTCCGCTGTGGCGACCCCTAACCGGGAAAAGCCGAAAGACACAACAACAGCAACAGAAAAGAAGCAGCCCTCTTACAGAAGGAATACAAACCGACAGTGAGTCATACATTTCCCATTATATGTGGTATGGGAATTCACAGTTACTTCCTTATGTCTGGCATGAGTCACAGAAAAAGACTTGAAATACTTTATGGGAAAGAGAAAGGGTTGAAGGAGAACATCACATTGATATAGCAAACCCCATCGGTAGCCATGTTGTGGTAAACATGCTAAAATTACAAATAAAGCACTTAGAGTGATTTTGAGGTGTTAAAATATTTCTGGAACCAAAGACAGATTGAAAAAAAAACATGGTTTTAGTTCTAGGGTGGAGTTTTCCTTTAAGCATTTTCAAATTTTAATACTAATATTATAACTTTACAAAACACCCCACATTTGTTGATGCTCCACAGAATCAAATTCTTTCTTTACATCACATACTAATAATATTCCTTCATCTAGCCATCTATCACTATTATTTATTACTTCTCATTATAATCTGTTCTCATTACTTTTCCCATTCATCTTTGTTAATTCTTGAACACATCTTATAATTCCTATTCCTTAAAATGTGTGGCCTCCAATTCCTAATTTCCCCTCTCTCCTTTTTTAATAACAGTTACTACTCCCACACAAATCCTCTCTTTTACAACCCCAACTTCTAACCATTCATTCAAAACTTAAAAAAACTTGTTTTTTCTGTTCCACCTTTTTCTTGTAAAAATCATACAAAATAATATAGGGTCCTGAAGCAGTACCTTTACTAACTGTACTCTAAACCATTTATCCATTCCAATTTCATTTTTGTCCTCTTCTGACAATTTAAACACTTTCCATCCTCTATTTTATCCCCTTTGTTATATATTCCCTTATGTATTGTTCCACTATTATGGCTGCTTTTTGTCCTTGATTTACAGTTCCTCATACTTTCTGTAATACCTTAATAGGTTCATAGGTTGGTACTAGGCTATCGGTCCTAGGGCCTATACATGCCTAGCCATAACAATTCCCTGGCTATTTCTTCTCACAGTATATACTTCCCTGGACCCGTCTAGCAGGGCGACTGACGTGATCCCCGTGGTGAATTTCCTATCTCCCATCCAATCATCAAGGTTCCTTTTGAAGAGGGCCAAAGAGGTGATCTGCTTGACATGTATGGGCAGTTTATTCCAGTGTCTGGGGAGTCTCTGGGTCAGGAACCTATCCCTCTAGCATGGTTTGTTCATTGTGATGACAAGCTTTAGATCCCTGGAGTGTATGTCTCTCAGGGATTGGGATTTCTTTAAGTGTAGCATGTCCAACAGCTCTGGGTTTGACATGGCCTTGTATGTTAAGCAGAGATCACCTCTCAGTAGACATTATGCGACAGAGTCTAGGTGGAGTTTTTTTAGATGGTCAGCATAGGGCATTTGCTTTAGGCCTGTGATTCTTTTAGTGAGGTATTTCTGTGGCCTTTCCAGTTGTTGCAGATGTCTTGAGAGGTACATACCAAATGGGGCGTTGTATTCTATAATGGGTCTAATGAGGGATGAGTACAGTGGGACAATGACCTCCTTTTTTCTGGATGAAAAGCCCTTAGTGATGAGGTGTGCCACATAGAAGGATTTCCTGACTGTTGTGGCAATGTCGTTATTGAAGGTGAGACCACTGTCCACCTGTGTCCCTAAGTCTTTTATCACACTTTCTGTGTTTAGTGTACTGCCACCTATGTGGTAACTCATGGGTACATGTTTTTTCCCAAAGGGGATAACTATACATTTCTTGGCATTGAGCTTGAGCCCATGGTGCTGGCACCAAGCATCTGTTTCTGTAAGGCCCTTTTGTAGAATATCCACATCATTTGGGGATTCAATAATGGCTCCCAGTTTACAGTCATCTGGGAACTTTGTTAGCCAGAGTCCCTTAGTGTTGCCCTGCACTTCAGAAAAGTAGATGCCAAACAAGAGCGGTCCCAGGACTGAACCCTGAGGTACTCCACTTGTCACTTGTCTGGAGCTGAATTTGAAGTTGGCTACTTTTACAGTGTGGGTTCTGTCAGTAAGCCAGTTGGCAACCCATCGAGTGATGTAGGGATTAATGCCCAGCTTAATCTTGTCTTAAAAAGTAATACCTCTCATTTCTTTCCTTGTACCATATATTTTTGCCTAAAATCATATCTTTCATCTTAATTTCTTTTATCTCCATTTCTCAACTTATTTTACACTCCTCTCCTTCTTTTATAGTACCTGCTTGTATCCCCTCAATAATCTTCTAAGCTCTGTTTACTTCTCCCACACATTTTTCCATTTAATTACATACACTTAAAATTTTCCTTATAAACTGCCCACCACAAAGTCCAGTCTCCCATTATCATATGCCCCTCATAATAAGCTTTTTTTCCTTCATTTCATCCTTATCTAGTACTATACCATTTAGGTTTTATTTATTTTCTTTCTCTATTTTTTCTCTATCATTACCAACCTCCATCTACAACATTGCATAAGTAAATTCAACATCTTTTTTTTTCCTTTTTGCAATCCCATCAAATTCTCAGAAAATAGGTAATCTATCTCAGTTTGTATTATTGATCTTTATATGTCTATATAGAACTTCATCAAAAAAAAACTTTCTGTTATTTCATGACATTTTATATCTTTCATTATTCTTCCTTAATTTTCTTCTCAAATTACTATTCATGGCACCTATTACAACTATATCCATGTTAACTACAACACGCTGTTTCAATATCTCAAATAATTCTTATTTTTCCTTCATACTTACCATTTGCATATACAACAATCAACTCAAAAAGTACTGTGGTCATTCTGCATTCACGTACTGTTATCCTTCTTGGCACACATATAATCCAATCTAGCACTGAAATATTATATCTTAATAATACTTTAATCTCACAGCATACATCATTCCCAAAACTATGTTCAGTTCTGCTATCTTCACATTTTTTTGTAACTGCTCTTTTTATTTCACTGTCAGACTTCTAACATCCAATATGCTCATTTCATCTGGTTCTGTTTTTGCAAAAGCCAGGAAAATATATACTTAAAAACTATCATTTCTCTCTTCATTTGTTTTTCTTTTCGCATTCTTGTCTTTTCCTAACTCTGTTTCCTATAACATTGTCTTTCCCTTCCATCTCCCCATTATCATTGGTATTTAGACTTGCATATGCACTGTTAATGTCAGTATTATAATCTGTCTCATCTTCTTCAGCTAACCCAGCAATAATATCAGTAGTTTCCCTTCTAGGATAAACTTCTGAGATGGCTGCACACTGAGCAACAACTTAATTTTTAGCTCTCCCAGTGTGAAAAGAGAAACTCAGAAAAGAGAGCCAAGTAACTGGCTAGTAAGTGCACTGCCTAAAAGCCAGCAAAAAATAAATTCAGAGAACCTGAAAGAAAATCTGTTACAAAAGGGGAGGAGAAAACAGTGGCTGAGAAGAATCCTGCAGCTGTTCAGCAAAAAGCAGTTCAAGCTCCAGCTTTGGTGCAAGACATGACTTCCAGTAATCTAGAGGAAAAAATAAGTCAAATATGCTCTGAGCTGTTTAAAATAAATGAAACACTGAAGGAGTATATTAACTCAAATAACAAAAGGCTGGCAAAAAATGAATAAGATTTAAACAGATACTCAGATAAGCTGATAAAACTGCAAAAACCAGAGGGTGAAATGAAGAAAAGGCTGGCTGAGTTTGAGATTGCTGAAGAAGAGATTTTTAAAAAAATGGTAGAATTAGAGGACAGATCACGTAGGAAAACCTGAGATTTTTTGCTCTATCAGAGAAACTAAGGAACATGCTACTAATTTTATGAAAGCACAAATAAGCAACTGGAAATGCTATACCACAGCAGGAGTTGTTAATTGAAGGGGCACATCATGTGTATGCTCCAAACCTGGCTATGAGAAAGTAACCCAAACTTTTAATAGTAAAAACACAATCCTACTAGCAGAAAGAGTTGATTCTGACAAAACTGTAGCAGAAAGGCAAAGTACTAAATGTGGGAGATAGTAGAGTGCTTACTTACTGTAGACCAGGCAGAAGAGGAGTACATTTATTCCAGCAATCAGGGAATATTGAGAAATGGGTAAGAGATTCAAACTGCTGTATCCAGCCATTTTCTGAATATTTTTTTATGGAGGGTCAGAATATATATTTTTTGATGCCCAGCATACTGAGGTAGAAATACAAAAGCTTGTCCAAGAAAAAGTGAGCTGTAGAGAGACTATGCTAGTGAAACCTTTTCCAGTGTTCTAAAGGGGAATACTTAAAAGACAGAGAAAAGCACAAGAGTTGATGAAGAACTAGGGGTATGTTGGAAATGAACCAGACACTGGAGATCAACAGGAAGAAAGCCAGCAACTTGGAAATTGATGAGTAAATGTGGGATTACAAAGCATTAATTACATCTGTGAAATGTGATTGAGCAAGAAATCCTGGAAATATTGGACTTTTTTGACATTGTTGAACTTGTACAGGACTCCAGAGCATATGCTTACTTCATGCCATTAATGTTTGGAATAACATTTAGGAGTGGAGAAGAGGGAGGAAGAGTCAACTGCAAATAAAATAAAATGTTCTCATAAGTGTTTTTATAATATATGACATACACTGCATGCTATAAAGTAAAGCCTTTTTAGTTATATATTTGTGTGTAATAGGGGTACCTGTTTACTTTCAATAACTATTTTTTCCTTTCTTTCTTGTCTAGTTTTAAAAGATGTAGGCACTGCAATGTAAAAAGAGAAGTAAGCCTAGATAAAAGAGCATGATATAAGAAACAATTATATGCTTTCACGTTTGCTTTGGGGAATAACTGGATTAAGGCCACAAGTTTTAAGGCTAAGCAAATAATGTTCCATTATATTCAGCATTATTTTATTTTCCTCTACATATAAGTGTTCACAGTGCCATATGAAAAGTTTGTAGTGGAAGGCAACTGTGTATCTAGTTGTCATGTTTTTATGGAGACAATCTAATAAGGGGGCAATAAAAACAGAATATTTATTTCAATGGCTAGATACTATTTTCTGAAAACATTCAAGCTGTTTTCTACAGCTGTGTGAGGAATAAAGATAAGACAAAAACAGGCAGCACTTAGTAGAAGCACAGACTACCATGCATCTTAGCATGGATAACCTTCATTTTAGGTTAATTCAAGACTGTGAGTGTGGCTGGTAGTCTGGGACAATTGTTCCTGTTAGGATGCTTAAACTTAATTATTTGAAGATGTACATAGTTTTATGTGTTAGTATTAAGTTATGTAATAGGTTCTGGATTTTTTTGGAGGATTTTCATTAAAACAAAAAGTAAGATGTGACATAGGTTCAAATGGATATGACAAGAGAAAACTGTATAAAAGATCAACCTGCCAAACAGTGTATGCATGTAATACAAAAGCTGAAACTAGGCACTTAAAAAGCTGTTATACATAACAGGTGGGAATAATATCTTGTCATAATGACAACACTTTCCATAGTATCTTGAAAGGTGAATAGTCTCACAGATATATACAAAAAAGAAAGAGTAGTGAACTATATTGAAAAAAAATGCAAGATGCAAATAGCTATCCTACAGGAGATACATTTGGAAAGAAATGAGGAGGTGAATTTGATAAAGAAAGGATTTCATGATGGTTATTTAGTAAAATCTAATAATGGTAGATTTGTAGTACTAAGGGGCTACTGCCAAGGGAGGAGGATTACGTTTGCATGTAGTTGTATTCCACCTAAAATTAATCCAATGGAGCTTAAGAAAAATCTGGGAGAAATAATCATCTTTCAACAGAGAATATTACTTGTAGGAGGGGACTAGAACTTGATTTGCAACAGTCAGGATGTATCTGGGGGGTCTAGAAGGGAAAATATAATGAAGGAGGGTTGATTTTTGAAGAAATTTATGAAAATATTTAGTGTGGGAAGATATGAATTTAGTAGTGGGAGTTTGGAGAGAACTTACATATTATTCCCCAAGGTACAACATCTAGGCTAGGCTAGACAGAAATTGTATTTCACAGGAACACATTTAATTGAAATTTTTGGTATACATCCAGTAGATATTTCAGATCACATGCCAAGAATAACTAAAAAATGCAGGGTAATGGGATAAAAATGAGACACTGGTAATTCCCTACCTGTTTGTTACAAAGGGAGCAATTTAAGGAATGGGTAGAGGAAATTCTTCAGGAGTCTGATGCAATTGTTCCTGTTAGGATGCTTAAACTTAATTATTTGAAGATGTACATAGTTTTCTGTGTTAGTATTAAGTTATGTAATAGGTTCTGGATTTTTTGTTCACATCTTCCCACACCAAATATTTTCATAATCATCAGAGCTCCTTTAACAAAAAACAAAACAGTTTTTTTTTAAACTGCCCTGGTTTAACACAGCCCCCCACAAGGTTTAAACATAAGGGACTAGTATTTTTTAAAAAAGACTAAATCTATCAACAAAACAGCTCATCTGAGAGCTATAAAAGACAGGTGATAAGGGCCAATAACTGCCACATACATTCGAATACAACAGCTCTTTTGAGAGCTAATAGGACAAGGGACTGAGGGCATACACGGCCACAACAGCTCTTTTCAGGGCTCAACTACAGTACAACAGCTCTCCCCAGAGTTTGTGGGACAAAAGACTAAGGCCACACACGGCCACAACAGCCCTTCTCAGGGCTCATTTCTCATGAGTTCAAAACCCACAGTGACAGGAGCAGAAAATACAAGAAGCTCTTTTCAGAGCTCACACCAGCCTTTCTAAAGCCTATAACTTTCAGAATAAGCAAGAAATAACTGAGGCTTCTACAACAACAATAAGCTAAGTCATACAGGAGGAGTTCATCACCAACATTGAGTATGAAATTGATATATCAGGAGTTATTAGGGAAAATATTAATATCTTCTGAAAATATAGCTAGGGAGTGGGATAAACTTAAAGTGGAGTTTAAGAATAAAGTGAAAATAAAAAGAGATATATTTAAGAAGTAACAAGAATTATTCAGAGTAACTGACAAAGGTTAAAGTACTGCAGAACAGGGGGAATCTCACAGAACAAGAGGCACAATTGAAGAGTGCTAAAGAGAAAATAAGAGACTACCTCAATAATATACATGAGTTTAGAAATACTGCTGTGTTAAGCAGCTGTTTAACTCCAGAGCTCAAAGACTTTTAGCACAATGACTCAGGAAACAGAAATAAGAAAGGGTTGTTGCCAAGCTATAACCGGGAAAGTAACTAGAGATCTAGTAGAGGTATTAGAAATATTTCAGAAATTTTATGAAAATCTGTATAAAACAGAGAAATGTATAAATCAAGGAAAAGTACAGATTGAAATGTTTATGGAAGAATTAAGTACAAATGCTAATGTTTAAGGAATAATTAAATATACCAAGGTTAGAGGTAGATGAGGCTCAGTTACTAACAAGATAGGAAGAGGTAAGATAAAGATAGTGATGCATAACCAATCTACAGGAAATTTGTCAGGAATAGATGGTATTCCTGTGGATGTTTGGAGTTAGGAGGAAAGAAATGGAGAAAGATCTGGAATGTTTTATCAATATTTTAAAAGGAGGAGAACCACCAACACCCTGGAAGAAAGCAGTGGTGGCTGTACTACCTAATGACCCATCAGATTCAGCTTTATATAGGCCCATTTTGATCCTAAACAATAATTATATAAAATGTTCATGTCTATAATGGCTAAAAGAATGGCAAAGGTAATGCCAAAATTAAATTGATAGATATGGATCAATGTGGCTTTGTGGAGGGGATGTGGAGGGGAGGCAAACATTTGACAGCATTAATAGAACAATGATGATCCAGAGCGAAGCTGAATGTAAGAAAATACCACTGTTGGTCAGTCTTGATGGAGAGAAAGCATTTGGCAGAGTTAACTGAGATTTTATGAGTAGGGCAATGGAACCATTTGTGTTCCGTGATACAATTATAGGGTTGATTAGGGGGATATATGAGGGATTGGAGGCAAAAATTAATGTGGGAGGGGGTTCCTCTATGATAAGTTCTGTTTGAGCAGAGGAACCAGGCAGGAGCATCCTTTTTCACTTTGTTCATTTGCATTACATTTAGGATGATTGGCTAAGAAAATAAGAGATTCAGACATTCGAGGATACATTTTGGTATGCTAGTTAAAAAAGTTGCCTTTATTTACAGATGATATTTTATACTTGATAAAACCAGAAATGGACATTTCAGTGTTGTGGAACATTCTGATACAGTTTCAAGTCTTTTTGGGATACAAGAGGAGAAGCTGTTGAAAGCAATTAATAGAGTTGAAGGATTTTATCTGGGAGGAGGAGGGCAAGAGTCAAGTGGGATAAGCTGCTCCTTCCAATAAAACAAGTTGTTTTGGTATTACCTGATTTGAAGGGATATTTCAGAGCTATACAGTTAAAGTTCCTGTACACAACACATGCAAAAAGATATAATTCAAAGTGGAAAGGGATGATGATGAAATATGGGAAGCTCAGGAAACAAGGAGAGACTTGGATTTTGGATGCAGGCCTTAAGGAGAAAAAAACATAACCATACAGAATTATTATATTTATAAATTAGCAGAAAATATTCTAAGAACTAAGCCAACAACGGGATGGAGAAAGGAGACAGGAACCAAGGTACTGGGAGCAAATAGAGAGGAAAAAGAAATAAAATGGGAAGAGGCCAAGAAATAATTTTGACTGCAGGCAAGAGATTGCTTTCCCTGTCAAGGACTGATATCTAGGGTATAGGCAAACAGAAAGAAATAGGGGGATCCTAAAAAGAAGACCAGCACTGGTAGAGTTTTTAGTAGAATGTAGAACAGCTACTATTAAAAAGAATAATTAGTAGGGCATATAAAAATGGGTGGCCATGAAAAAAAAATGGTGCAGCGATTAGCATTGCCACCTCACAGCAAGAGATTGTCTGGTTCAATTCTCGGCTGGGATGTCTTCTGTGTGGAGTCTGCATGTCCTCCCTGTGGTTGCGTGGGTTTCCTCCAGGTGCTCTGGTTTCCTCCCACATCCCAAAGACATGCTGTAGGTGGATTGGACACTCTAAATTGGCCTTAGGCATGAGTGTGTGCATGTGGTTGGGTGCTGGGCTGGCAACTTGACACCGTAAAACTCCACTGTCAGTCATGAGTGGACAGGTGATCCACTGTGGCAACCCCTAACCAGGAAAAGCCAAACGAAGAAGAAGTAGGGCATATAAACTACTGCATGATAATGATAGGAATCAATCAAAGGAAATTAGAAAGGATTAGGAAGGGACATTGGATAAGCATTTCACAAAGAAACAATGGGAGGATATATGTATGGATTCCAAATATACAACAAAGTCTAGAAGATTTAAGAGCTTTGCTTTGAAGTTTTTGCATAGGTATTTTTATACCACAAGCAGACTTCAAAATATTTTTTCCTCAAGTAGATTGCAAATGTTGGAGGTGATGTGGGGAAGAAAGAGGTAACTGGGAACATATTTTTGAGAATATAATGAGTTGGCAGGCATTACAAATTCCCTACAGAGTACTATATCAAAAATACTGGGCGAGCAAATTAATTGGTGTAAGTAAGGAAATGATATTTTCAGCTATGATACAGAATCAGAATTGTCTAGACATAGTAAGGCCTTCTGAGTTTAATTCTGGAGGCTAGCAAAAAAAAAAAGCAATTAATAGAAAATGGAAATCAAAGTCTAAACCAGCTGTACTAGAAGTAGTGAGTATTGTAACAGAGATAAATCAAGTGGAAATTGTATCTTTAGAAAAGTTAGAAGGAAATTACATAAGAAAAAATGGGAATCGTGAGAACAGTATATGCAGAATAATGTTTTAAAATAGGAATGAGGTTTAAGAGAAGGTAGAAACTGAATTAGCTATGTAGTGTTTGACAATGACTGGATAGATTAAAAGTAATGTAAAATGTTTGCAGCTTAAAGTATGCCAATGTAGTTTTTCATTTATATAAATGTATGATTGCCTATGTCATAAGTAATCATTTCATAAAGATCTTTCTTTAAAAAAATTCCCCTTCCTCACTTCTTCCTACCATTTCATTATTTTCTATATATTCTCAGCATTTTCTTCATCTCTTAAATGTTGGTTATTCCATTTTGTTCATTTATTACAAGGCAATCAAGGCAAAAGTGCCATTCATGATGAGAAAGTCCTGCAAAACATCTTACATTCTTCTGTCAAGTGCCCCTTCTCCTCACATTGAATACACTTTCCTTTCTCACATTGTTATATCAAATGTCATGACCTCAGTAGAAACTTGTCTTTGGCCATCCTCTATACACTACATGTCCCTTTCCCAATTTATATTCAGAGTACTAGGTATATGACTGATTGGGTTCACTTAAGAAGCTCGAAATACTGAAATCTCGAATTTCAGTATCTCGAGCTCAAGAATCCGAATCCACATAATAGCGAAAGTTTAGAAGTGCGAAATTCAAAACATTGAATACCGGAGGTTTTGAATTTCGCACTTCTAAAGTGCCGCTATGGTCATGTATTCAGGTAAGTGTGTGTGTTTGTGTGTGTTAAGAAGTTTGGGTAGGGGCTGTGGTGTGTGTCAGTGTGTTTTGTTGCTGTGATGTGTGTGTGCGAAGAGAAAGTAGCTTGTGTGGTGGTGTTTTGTGTGTGTTTGTATGTAGTGCGACCTCAGAGTGAGAATATTTAAGTAGGGGGGTGCAGGGGGGCTTTCATGTAGTAGAGTGATTGTGTGTTTGTACCCTGCTGTCCCTAAGAATGCCCTCACCTGCTTTTTGGTAACAGGTGCAGCCCATGCCTGAATGGCTTCCACTTTGGCAGGTTCTGACCTTATCTTACCACTTCCCACTCTATGTCCCAGGTAAGAGACCTCTGCCATACCTACCTGACATTTGCATGGCTTAATGGTCAACCCTGTCCTCTGTAGTCTGCCCAGCACCTCCCTGATGTGCTGAAGGTGATCTTGCCAGGAATGGCTGTAGATGGCAATATCATCTAAGTAAGCAAGGGCAAATCCTCCTGCTCCTGCTAGGATATGATCTACTAGCCTCTGGAAAGTGGCTGGGGCATTTTTCATCCCAAAAGACATCTTTGTGAACTCATACAAGCCAAAAGGAGTCACAAAGGCTGACTTCTCTCTAGCACTGGGAGTCAAGGGCACCTGCCAGTAACCCTTGGCAAGATCAATGTTTGTAAGATACTTAGCCCCACCCAGCTTCTCTAGGGCCTCATCTGTCCTAGGCATGGTGTAAGCATCTGACTCTGTGTGACTATTTTCCTGTAGTCTACACAGAACTTGGTACTGCCATCCTCCTTTGGCACCAGCACCACTGGGGAGGCCCAGGGACTGCTGGACTCTTGAATTACCCCTAGTTCCAACATTTCCTGTATCACCTCCCTCAGAGTCTGTTTGACTCTCTCAGACACCTTATAAAGGGCCTGCCTAATAGGCCTTTGGGGTCCTGTATCCACCTGATGATGCATCAGGTGGGTGCACCCTGATTTCCCAGTGAACCTGTCCCCAAACTCCTATAACATTGCTAGGATTTCTCAAAGCTGGGTAGGAGATAGCTGCTGGGACACTGCTACCCCGTCCACTGAGGTGTCAGTCCGAGCCTCACTGAGGAGATCAGTCACCAGATCTCCCACAAACTCCTCCTGTAAGCTACTGCAAATACTCAGCACAAGGGCCTCCCTATCATGGTAAGGTTTCATCATGTTAACTTGGTACAATTTGTGCCCCTGCCTTCTGCTTAGCAGTTCCACCATGTAGTTAACATCACTTACCTTTCTTACCACCTTGCAGGGCCTCTCCCAAGCTGCTTGCAACTTGTTGTGCCTGACAGGAATGAGAACTATTACCTGCTGCTCTACAGCATACTCTCTAGCTTGAGCATTCCTGTCATACCATATCTTTTGTTGGGCTTTGGCCAGGTTCTCCTGGGCCAAGCCCATGAGTTCCCTGATCCTTGTCTTGAGGTTTAGGACATGTGCCACAACAGATTCTTTGCGAGGTTCACACTCACCTTCCCACTCATCATGAATTAAATCTAGAGGTCCCCACACCCTATGCCCATACAGCAACTCAAAGGGTGAAAAACCTGTGGATTCCTGGGGAACCTCTCTGTAAGTAAACAACAGATGTGGCAAATATTTGTCCCACTCTCTCTTAAACTGGTCTGCAAATGCCCATTGCATGGAGTTTAACCTCTCAACAAGACCATTAGTCTGGGGATGGTAGGGGGCGGCCTTCAGGTGCTTCACCCCACACTACTTCCACAGACAAGCCAGCAGGTCTGAGATGAAATTGGCACCTCTGGCAGTCAGTATTTCTTTTGGGAAACTCACCCTGCTGAAAATCTCTAACAAAGCATTTGCCAC
Source organism: Protopterus annectens (assembly GCF_019279795.1). Taxonomy (NCBI): domain Eukaryota; kingdom Metazoa; phylum Chordata; order Ceratodontiformes; family Protopteridae; genus Protopterus; species Protopterus annectens. The sequence continues at coordinate 1,728,910,284 of NC_056735.1, forward strand.
CTTTTCTGCCTCAATGGAGGACAGAGCCACTGCCTCAGGGTATTGTGTAGCATAATCCACTACCACTAGGATATACTTTTTCCCTGTGGAACTTGGAGTACTCAGAGGCCTTACAATATCCATAACTACCCTCTGAAATGGCTCCTCAATCACAGGCAAAGCCATCAAAGGAGCTCTCACCTTGTCTCCTGTCTTGCCTACCTTTTGACACTGCTCACAGGTCCTGCAGTACCCAGTTACCTCTCTGGAAATTCCAGGCCAATAGAAGTTCTGCATAATATGTCTCTTTGTACGTTGTATGTCCATAAGACCTGTGAAGGGAATATCATGGGCTACGGCTAGAAGCGCCAGATGGTAGGCTCTAGGCACTACCAACTGCTGTACCCTCTCACCTTCTAGCCCTCCCTTAGGGGTCCATTCTCTATGCAGTAACCCTTTGTCCCAGTATACAGATTCCCCCTTCCTTTGAGAATCAGATGCCTCACTAGCTACCTGCCTCAGGCCTTGCAAGGTAGGGTCTGAGAGCTGAGCCTGTCTCAACTCTCTCTTTGTAACCCTTCCCAGCTCCCCTTCCACAGGAAGTCTGGCATCCTCTGACAGTGGTGCCTCACAGTCAGCCTGGGTACTACTACTCACCTCTACCTTTGCAGTCACTCTGTCCAAGGGAACATCAGTACCCACAAGCAGCTGTGGCTCACCTTCAGTCCCACTGCTACAGCATAGCTTCTTCCCTGAAGTAACCACCTCACCAGTCCTGGCTGCAAGTATGCAGTCTGTCTGGGTCTTTCAGGCTACCAGACTCACATGCTTGTCTCCTAGCCTGACTGAGTGTAACTGCATAAGCACATGATACTGCCTCATCCAAATCCTTCTCTATCAGGGCATCTACAGGATGGTAGTTCAGTACCTTTGTTGTCTCAAGACAACCTACTATTGGCATTTTGTCTTTCCCACTTTCTGGCTCTCTCACCTTTTGTTTCCCACCTTGCATCTGTGGACATCTGTATGCCACATGGCCCCACTGGTTGCATTCAAAACATTTAATCCTAGGTCCTGGATGTGTACCTGGACTAGTGGCTTCCCCTGCAACTGGCAGATTCTGTTGGGGTAGTCTATGCTGCCAACCATGGGTTCCTTTATACCCATGAGCAGTACTGGAGGTCCCTTTCCTGTGCAGGGATGCCCTGCTTGCTAGGTATAGGTCTCCCTTCTTCCCCAACTCATCTGAAGTAGCACATTGTCTATCAGCTAACCAGATCCTCATGTCCTCAGGCAATGTGCTAAGGGCTTGTACCCTCACCAAAAGGTCTGGCAGCCCTTTAAAAGTGGTGAACTGACATCCACTCACCGACCTATGAACATAAGTGCTCACTTCAGCAACATATTGACAGACACTTTCATCTGCCTTGTGTCTATGCTCACGAAACCTTTTCCTATACATTTCAGGTGTTAGCTTAAAAAATTCTAAAAAGCAGTTCTTAACAGTAGTATAATAAAAACATTCCTGATCAGAAATTTTAGAGAACAGTTACAGCTTTACCATGGAGTAAGGGGGTGAGGAACCGTACCCAGAGCCTTTGGTCATCATACTGTTTACATACCCTCTCAAACCTATGAATGAAACTATCAAAATTATCCTCCTCTGTAAACTGTGGAAGAAATTTACTGACCTTTTGTGCTTCTGGGGTCTGGTAACTCATTTCCCCATTACCTTCATGACTCTGGCGAAGAGTCAGCATCTCCTTTTCATGCTGCCTCAGCCTTTCCTTTTTCTCAGCTTCCAGGCATAGAAGTTTCTCATTCTCTTCAGCCTGCAGCAGTTGCAGTTTCTCATTGTCCTCACTCTCTAGATGCCTCAGTCTCTCAGCTGCTTCTATTTCCAAATGCCTGGCCTCCAACTCATTTAGCTCCAGATGGATTTTTAAGTCCTTTGCAGAAAGGTTGATCTGTCCATTCTCTGAGTGTGGTACATCTCCACTACCAGTCTGATCATCCTCCTGGTTGCTGTTTTCTGATGCAGCTGTGACTAAAGCTGCAATCATGTCTACCTTAGTCAAGTTTCCATGCACCAGTTCCCTAGCCTGGCACATCTCAGCCAGCTGCCTCCTTGTCAGCTTTCCGTACTCCTCTGCTGACATACTGTCTGTTCTCCCTGACTAACTAAGCTAACAAAATAAATAAAACAATTGTGATCTGAACTCAGAGTATTCACTGCGTGGCTGATTTAGAGTACAAAAACACCTTCAGTGATCACTGTACACAAGCTACAGGAATTCACACTACCCACACCACTACAAGCCAATTAGTATTTGCCAACCAATTAATACGTGGTGTGGCTGTCCCACCACTGCCAAACAATTATGTGACACCCGTGCACTAGCCCAGCAATCAAGGAGCCTCAATCCTCACCACTAACACCAGTGAGGGGCGTTCATATAGTGAAAGGATAATAAATACACACACAGTAAAGTATAATTTCCCTTAAAAGCACACAGAGATCACAGTCAGTCTGGGGCTGGTTTCTCCCTTTCTCTCCAGGTCCCCAATAAGACTCCCCACTGGCACAGCTATAAGGTCCAAATCTCAGCTTAGTGGGCAAGGTAAAACGTCCACCACCCTCTCTGTCCAACCAGTGCTTTGTGTCCCTGCCCAAGTAGCTGACATACACACACACGCACACACACACACACACACACACACACACACACACACACACGCACACACACACACACACTTTGAGATAAGAGTTATATACAACTACACAGACACTCCTGGGGAAGGCTGGCAGAGGTTCTACAGCTATGCCCCTTTTACCCAGACTATATGGTAGTACCACTTGCCACCACCCACTATTATTTATCAGCTACTAAAAAGGCCCTTTACAAAAGGTGTCCAATTATTACTGTGCAATATTATTATCCAAATGGTAAGTGCAACTGAACAGTCAAAGCTTATTGGAGTGGCTTTGTACAATATCACTACATACATGCAATGTACTCTAGAGCTTAAATTATCTCTACACAAAACAGCCACAGTTGGAAGGTTTAAAAATATTTAATAAATAATAAGAACAGAAGACAATACTTTTTACTACACTGTGCTAGTCAAGAGTTCAGAGATCACAGGGAAATACTTAAAATAATATAGTAGAAAAGTTCTGACATCAATACAGAAAAAAAAAACTAATCTAATCTTCCTATTGCCTAGAGAAAACACAGTTCTAAAATAAACTTACATATAGAACAAGACAGTGCTGGTGATATTGGATGTTCTCAAGACAAATGCTAAATTGCCCTCATTCTTTCTTTCCTTAAATTGATAACACAGTACCACTGATCCATTACAGATTACATAATTTCTTTCTGGTTCCTGGGCTAACAGAAGCTCAACATTTACATTTTTAACATCTCTTTTGTTATCTTGCACCTGCAGAAAGCTACAGCAATAAAAAAAATTCCACGTGTAAACTCTAGTAATTATTCCTTACGTTAAAACAATAGAAAGAATGTGCTAGCCCAGACAGACTGACTCCAAGTTCTGGAGATCAAAGTTACAAAATTCTTTGCTTAACAGGTTTCTTCCGGCAGATTGCACTGTAGTTAAATTTTTGCAGTTCCACATTTAACACCATTTTTCTTCCATTTAAGAGAACAAGCCTGTGGCTTATATTAATATTTACAAATTACAGAATTATCTACAAAATTCTATATGGCTAGGCTGGCAGCCTTCACCTATCTTTACAGCATCCTCCCAATTTGGAATGGGGTTTTACTCCAGAATGTTTTTGGTTCCTTGAGAAGAGGATACCTGATGACCCACTTTGGATCTTTCTCTGTTCAACACCTTTCTCAAGGTCACTTTTTTCCGAATGCTGTCTCTTCAGATCTTGTTTCATGTTCTTCTTCTTCCCTAGGCCTTCTTGGTTTCCTTAGACCTCAAGGATGCCTACCTTCACATCCCCATTCACCTTCTGTTCAGGAAATATTTGTTTCTTTGTTTCTTTCTCTCATTTTCAGTTCTCTGCTTTGCCCTTTAACATTCTACTACCCCAGGGATATTCACCAAATGCCTCACTCTTGACATTGCCTTTAGCAGAATTTTAGGGATACAGATTTTACCCTATATGGATGACCAACTCATTCAGGGTCCCTCTCCCAGCAGTCTGTTACGAGGTTGTCTTTTGCAAAGTATGAAGGTCAACATCAACCCCAAGGAATCTGTTCTGAAGCCCTCCCAGAATCATATTTTCCTGGGGTGCTGGTTTCAGACTCTTCCCATTTGACTTCTTCCTGCTCCAAAGATTTTATTTCTGACAAGCTTTTGCCAGTCTTTCCTTCCTCTATCCTCTTTTACAGCTAGGGAGTTTCCCCAGATTCTGGAGTTTATGGCCTGCACTCTTCCTGTGCTTACTGTTGCCAGGCTGTATTATCAGGAAAAGCTACAGTGGTACTTCAGATCAGTGTAGCTTCAACAATGTGACTCTCTGGAATCCCTAGTTCCTCTTCTTCCTTGTCTCAAACTCAAGTTTCAGTGGTGGATTCAACAACTCTCTCAATCCAGGGCTTCGCTTCCGGACTTCAGTTCCACCTCTAGAATTGTACACAGACGCCTCAGATATGGGGTGTGGGAGCCTCTTATGGGTCTCTAAAGGTCCAGGGTCTCTAGCCTCCTCATCAGAGTTCAGATCATATCAACATGAAGGAGATGAGAGCTCTGCTTCTGGCTTTGCAAGCTTTTTATCTCCTTTTCCACCCAGCCCCTCAAAGTCTTCAATTCCACTGTGATGTGGTACATCAACAAGCAGGGACCATGGTGTCCTATTTTCTTTGCAGATTAGCTTTCCAGTATCAAGTGACTGTTTAGGCAACTTACATTCCTTCAGAGCACAATCTAATGGCAGACTCATTGAGCATATCCAGTACACAGGCTCAGGAATGGATGTTTCACAGAGATGTGTTACTGGACATAGTCTATCGGTGGGGTATTCCCCAGGTAGATCTTTTTGCATCCCCTCTGAACAGACAAATTCCTGTTTTAGTTCCAAAGTACCAAGTCATCTAGCTTAGAAAGTGAATGTCTTGTCTTTTCCTTGGATGGGAATGTTTTTTATATGCTCCTGTTCCTCTGTTGCCTTGAGTTCTGGACAAAATCAGGCAGGACTCTCTCAAAATCTTGCTGGTAACTCCCTTTTGGCCCAGAGAGCATTGGCTCCCCCTTCTTTATCACTTGGCCAGGGGACATCACCACAAGCTACCTCACTGTGTGGATCTTCTTACACAAGACAAGGTATCTCTTGTCCATCCTCACCTGTCAACTCTTAAATTGACACTGTGGGTCGCAGGGTTTTGATTCCTTTTTGGAACTTCTTTTCTGAGGATATACGCTAGGTTTTGCAGGAGGCCAGGAAACCCACTACCAGAAAATCATACATGTCCAAATGTTATTAATTTAAATTACATTAACTATAAATGTAAAAAATAAAAAAATAATAAAAAAAAAAAATAAAAAAAAATGTATATATAAAACAATGTTAAAAATAATTTATAAAGACATAAATAGAATGAAATATAAACCAAATAACATAAAATAAATAAAATAATATATATAATATATAAATATACATAAAATAAAGTATGTAAAAAAAATATATATATATATATATGTATAGTAAGTAAAATACATGGTGTATGAATACATCCATCTATAGATACAATATTAGTGGACAAATACATACACATCTGAATAGAAACATTCATATATAAAAATGATATGACTAGATAAAAACTGAAATCATAAATATCAAATATCAATAATCATAAATATATAATATATAATATATAATATGATAATAATAATAGTAATAACAAATAACTATAACTACCTATTTTAGATTTTTTTAAATACATAAATATTCATTATTTTACTAATTCCATTAATTTGGCATTATTTCACATTCAATTGCCAATTTCATTTCCTTTTTGATTTCAATAGCTCTGGTCACCTTCCATCCCTTCTGGACTGATCTATTGACTCTACTCTAAAAATCTAAATTGATGCCTTTCATTGGCAGAATACGCAATTCTAATTTATTTTACTATATTATATTATATATTCTCATATATGTTTTCATCACTCTCACCCCTATCAGTCTTACCTATGTAGAAGCTAGAAAGTTGGGCATAACATTTATTTGTTTAGAACAACATTACTACAACAATTAATAAATATATATTTCCTGTCACCTATTATAAAACTATAAACTATGTCAAAATAACCGACAAAAAGCGGCAGCACATATTACATTTATATGCTTCTTCCTTGTATGGTCGTGGTTTACTATGGATTTCAGAATAGTTGTTCGATTTAGGTCGATCTATAAACTACTTTTTGGGAACATGTTTGATGAAATCTCGCTTTGACATGATCTCTACAACATCTTTCTTTTATTAATCAATCCTAAAGATAATATTCTTTAAAAAAATTATCTAAAAATTCTTCCAGCTTCTGGCATCAATCTTGAAGAGGATATATTTAGTAACAAAACTAAGTATCTAATTGAATTTGGTCTTTATATTCTAGTTTTTCTAGTATAAAATCTAAATTATCTATACAGTATGGTTATTGAATTTATATATTACCAACCCTAACACCATTGCCACCCCAGTATGCCATTACATTGTTATATTATATTATTAAACATACATTTTATTTTACTTATTATTAATTAGTACATATTATTATTATCATTCTGTCATTCTGTATAATTATAGCATTGCACTGTGTCCTTCTAACTAATCCACTAATTCCCTCTGTGTATAGATGAATATAAATCTTTCACATCTATAGTGACTAACAAATCCTCAGCCCTGAATATAAGGTTATTAATATTAATCCAAAATTCCTGAATTCAAGGTTAGATTTATTTTTCTTTCACTATATTATTTTTCTTGAAGATATTTCCTTTTATTTTGGTCTATGTATTATTGATACTTTTCTTTAAATGTATGTGTTATACACGCCATTACTATATCATATTATATATGGATGATGCTAACATTTATAATGGTATCCTAGGCGAGTTGAGACATATAATTATATAATGAAATTGGTATCTATAGTTATATAAATCATATATTTATCTAATGTGTTATCTATCCTTGCCTCTATATAATTCTTCTCGCTCTCACTTATTCATATCTATTCCATTTTCCGACTCTAGTATAACTACATAGGTTATGTATGCCATGAGTATTCTATATATGGTATGGTTCTATAATAATCCCATATCCGGATGGCCACACTACATCCCTTTTCAGGACTTCTACCGGGGCTTAACTCTCTACTAATGTTACTGTGGTTGTACTTCTGCTGTTGTTATACTGGTTTATCTTTTGTGAATTGGGTACAGATTTTTCATAATCTAACTCCGTATCCCTAAGTGTCAGCCTGTTCAAATAGTGCTATCAAATGGGTGTAGAGATTGGTAATACATCATATAACATAATCTTAGTTATTATTCATATCTCTAATTCTTAATGGTTATTGGTTCAAATAAGTGTTAAAAATTAAATTAATAAGTGTGTGAAAACAATCTAGCTTTACTAGCTAGTAAGTATTTAATTAATAATTCAACAATACAATTTGAACACGGTATTACATAATAATTAAAGTATACCTAGATTTTAACCAAATATTTTATTATATAGAGCATAACGTAGCGTAGCATAGAAGAAAACTGCTACCCATTTTGTTCCTCTTCCTGTTCTGGTTGGTCTCCTTTTGGGATGAAACAAAGTTCGAGGAGGGGGTTGAAAAAAAAATTCCTTTGGCTTGGATTCACAACTTGTTCATTTTGATTTTGTTATATGTCCAAATGTCAGAGATTTTCTGTCTGGTGGAGCGTGATCTGCTCCATGCTGGGTTGGCACATTCTTCAGTTAAATCTCACCGTTCAGCAATTTCTGCTTGTCTGCCCTTAAATTCTCCTTTGGCTTCTTATTTTGAAGTCAAGCAATTTCTAAAATGTGTCCTTCATATCACACCTCCCAGAAAGCCTATTTCCCCCTTCCTGGGACCTCAGTTTTATACTTGAAAAATTGACTAAGGTTCCTTTTGAACCTGTTAGTTCAGCTTCCTTGCAGCATTATACTTGTAAAACTATTTTTCTGTTAGCTCTCACTTGAGCCAAGAGAGTTTCTGAACGTCATGGCTATTCCTACTTTTTTTACTTTTTCACATGAGAAAGGGTGTCTCTTCAGACGAATTCTCCTTTTATGCCCCAGGTGGCTAATAAATTGTCCCTGAATCGAGCTATTCACCTTCTTTTTTTACTTCTCCACAGTCTGCTAGTGAGAAGTTTCTAAACATGTTGGATCTGCATAGACAGCTCAGGTATTATTTGGATAAAATGAAGGCAATTCATTAGTCCGATCAGCTTTTTGCATCTTTTCATCCCAGGACTTTGGGTTTAGGTTTGACCAACTCCAAGCAAATTATGTCACCCTGGATTTCTCAGGCCATTTAACAGAATGTATTGTTTAATGTCCCCTCAGTGTTGTCTTCTCTTACACTCAGTCATCATCTTCCTTCCTTTATAGAGGAGAGTCTGCAGTTGCTACACCTGACCTCTATATTGCAAGAGCTTGCCACAAGGCCCTACACCTACAAGTTTACTGAGAATTTTACCATTGTTTAATAGCCTACGGTCACTACATCCGACCTCAATATTGTAGGAGCTGTGCCACAAGGTCCTTTACCTACAAGTTTACTGAGAATTTTGTTATTGTTTAATGTAAGCATATTTATCACAAAGAACTTTGATATTTATTAACTTTAACCAGTTAAATACATGCCTGCTCTGTGATTGAAACTCTCTGTGAAATAGTCTGTGCACTCTAAGGATCGCTTACTAAGTTAGCCACTGTCCTCTTTTGCTTGACCGGTAGAATACACTGCATATGCCAGTTATTTTGCCTCAAGAAATGACAGACAACCTGTTTTATTTGCCATCTCTTTGTTAATTGTTTTGCTATGGCTATAAACCGATTGCTGTTGGGTATAAATTGACCAGCACTTCAACTCAAACCTAAACAAATTTAAGTGCAAGAATCCTCTCCAAAAAGCAAGTATGCATAATTCCCCAATATACTAAAATCCTTCTAGGAGGAGATATACACCCTAATCCTGGCCCCACCTATCACAGTGAACACAAGGATGATTCTCTCCCACACACTTCTGTAACCCAGCAACAGCCAATCCCCAACCTGGTTATCTACTTTTTGCTGCAATAAGACTTATAAGAACTAGAACTTCTAAACTAAATGCCTGGATTACCCAACATAAACCTGATGTTCTCACTGCAGCTGAAACTTGGCTTAAGCCTAGCATAAATGAATCCAAAGTTATACCTCCTGGCTATAATATCATCCATAATGACTGTTTAAAGAGGAAAGGTGGTGGTGTTGCTTTAATATTTCCCAGTACTTGCCACATTTCCCCTTACACCAGACTTCAATTCAGCAGGGTTTCTTATTGCTTTCCTCAAACAGCTGTACTGTTCACCACTTGATGCATAGCAGATTAGGTATTCAAGACTTAATTTATTTGTTTTTCTTAGTTAACTAGATTTCAGCTATAACTCACTCAGGCCTTAATTAACTATATAAATGAACTGCTCTATCTTGAATGCTTTCAACTATAATTCAGGCTTATTTTTTTTCTTAAGTAGAGAAGTGAACCACTCTGTCTTGGAAATTTTTAGATACGATCTATGTCACAATGGCAGAGGTAAATGCAGTATATATAAAGGCAATTTATGGCAGGAAGTCAACCAGCAATATTTTGGATTTGAAAGAAAACTGGAATGCTCATGGAAAACCAAAGTATGCATGGGGAGAAGAAAAAGAACTTCACACAGACAGTAAATATCAGTCTGGATTGAAACTCACCCCTGAATCTTGGAAGCAGAGCTCTAAATCACTGAGCTTCTAAACATATCACCTACTTATAAGCAGACAAAACCCCGTGAAATGTTTTCTTAAAGTACGAGATGCGAACATCTAAGTCTACCTATAGTATAGATTGCTATCCTTACTCCTGTTGCAAGTGACAAACTGTAGTACAGGTCACTGACATTCCATGACATATGTAATCCACCTGCTTGGTTCAGGTTATGAAGCAGGCTGGTTCTGATAGCCGACTAGACCATAGAACACACTATCTGCTACAGCTGGAACTGCAAATTCTCTTCCTCGGCCTCCACATTCATGTTTTTTTCACATCATAATGTACATGTTAAAAATACTGTAAAAAATAAATAAATACATACATACAGCTGTATAGGAGCACTGCCATAAACAGCGCATTTCAGTATCCAGTCAGGCTGATCCTGAATAATGCACCATTGTTTGGCAACATGAAACATCCACAGTGACTGCTTGCTGAAACGATAGAGCACATTATCTGTGTTTCATGTAATTTCTGAGATTTAGGTTAGGTTTTCTTTATATTGGTGAAACAGACAAAGGTGTGGAAAGTATGCCTTCCCTCTCCCAGTGTGTTTAGTTTAGTTTTTTGGCCAGCAATTCAAATGTCACAGGAATGGTGTTAATTTGAGAATGCTGCGAGTGCTTGTCTGCTATTATGTTGGATTAGAGGAAAACTACATTTTGGGGATCCACAACAAGTGGTTATATTCGGGACCCTAATGCTATGGGTTTGCAGGTGCTAATGCTGGCTGCATATTAAGGTTGGCATAATGGTTAAGATGTTTACATTGCAGACAAAAGGTGCAGGGTTTGATTCTCACATGAGGTAATTAGCTAGGCTTAAAATAGCTTACAAAGGCAGTTAACCTAGTACTAATCTATGAACCTATATATTTTAGGGTATAGTGGAATTGTATCTCAGGAAGACTGTGTTGATATGTGCTCACTGCAGTAAGATATCCAAGCTCTATATTTGTACATTATATTCGTATGGCAGTAATGTTCTTGCACTGCAGTACGTCACGTTCTTAGAATGTATATGGAACATAGTTCATAGTGCAAATCACCTTCTGTTCCCTAGAGACACATTCCCTGTGATTACCACTTAGAATTAATCAGCACTGACAATACGGAATTGCTCCAATGAGAAAAGCATTATAATCAAGAGAGATCTATGAATGCTTCTGGGGTGGATCATAAAATCTCATGCTAGGAAACTGTGAAGGTGTCATCTTAAACACCAAAATATTTAATATTTATATGCTAGACCTATCCCATGTATAACATGTATGGACATACATTTTGCACAATATGACATAATGCTAATTAGTGTTTAAAAAAAGTTTTACTAATAAAAAATGTTTCCAGTACTTTTATAATGTTGAAATATATTGGAAATGCACCATTTGTCTGCCTGAACTTTGACTATAAGTGGCTGTAGCATTTTCAGAGTTCTGTCATGCATCATGTCTGAGATGCTTATGTGTAATACTTCTGTTGCAAGTAGTCCATGGGAATACTTTTGAAAACATTCTTTGTGTGGCAGGTCCCACAGGGGGTATTGTTGATTCAAATGTAAATTACCTTTAATTAATGCAGAACGCCATTGAGGTCTGTCATTCACTTTCCAGCAACAAAGGAGCAACAGAAGAATAAACTGCATCTGCAGCTATGAAACATTGCCACTGTCTGCCAGCCATGCTGGTGTACAGGGGATAAAGCTCTCACTGTAGCCCAGGCCATCCACATTCATTTAGTGGCTGAGGCATCTGCTGGAGCTAGCATTGGGATGATGTGCATGTCTATCTGGTGGCGGGGGGAGGCTGTATATTCAGACTGTCTATTACCACAGTCTCTCAGAGGAGGGGTGACGATGCAAAATACAGGTCAGTGACAAGTATTTGGCCACCTAGCAATGAATGTAGTAGCCCTCATTGCATGTTCACAGGAGCATGTACTTGCATGCCAAGGGCATAATGACTTCTTCAGTGATGTAGGTCACTTGTCTCCCCCCAGCAAGAGGAGGCTCATGCTACAATCACTCTCATTACCAGAATGCTGAAAAGGGCACAGACCACCACAGAAGCTGCCTGTGTGACAGCCTCTCCTGGCTCACACCCTCACTGGGGAATATCCAGGATGGGGGAATAAATGGGTCTGACTGATAGAGGAAGAGGAGATAGTTGGCAGGATGAGCAGCAGTAGAAGAAGGCATAGAAAAAATACCTTGTCAGTGCATTGTGTTCTCATCTAGCCACAAAGGTTGTCAATACCACTGCAGATAAGAATTGCAGTAGTGTATGTACAGTTTCAAATGCAGCATTTGTACAGCAGAATGCCACATTGTAATATGGTTGACATGAATTGCTGAACAAGAAACATGATATATTTGAACACTTCAAACAGTTTGATGTCCATTGTGACTGCCTTTTATTAAATGTTGACCTTCCTTTGTGCATACACTTCTTTTCTGTCCAGTGAAAATTCAACCACATCTAAAAATCTGTCTTCAAAATTCTATTTATTTTCTTTTCGTGAATGCCTTTATTTATAATTTATTTTCATATATGTTTGATGCCACTGCAATCATTGAAACATAGTACAGTACTTTACATTCAAATATTAGACAGATGTGGTATAGACATTACATATACTTTAAGCCTGGCAGAAAGTTAGTGTTTTTCTGTAACTGACAGTATTAAAACAAAACTAACAAAGACCGTTTTTAATAAAACAAGACTGAGCCAGTCTGACTCTTATGCAAATCAGTTTTATCATTTGCAGGTCTTAGTAACATGTGGACCAGTGGTCATACTAATAAAGGAAGCAGTATGTATACTTTATTAGCAACTATAGTCTGTGGTGGTGGTGCTGCGGTAGCGTTGTCGCCTCAAACTAAGACGCTGTCCGGTTCGATTCACAGCTAGAGCGTCTTCTGCGTGGAGACATGCGTGAATGGGCGTACATTCATTGAAGGTTGTGCATCAGGGCTGGTAACTCGGCATGTAAAAGTCATCTACCAATCATTAGCGGACTGGAGTTCCGCTGTGGCGACCCCTAACCGGGAAAAGCCGAAAGACACAAACAAAAGTGTGTTAGAAGGGGGCATTTATTGTCCATTGTGATATAATTTACCTGATGTCAGACAGAATACTTATATTCCTGGTGCCACTCAGCTTTTTAGGCTATATTTCTCACTCATTCCTAGACTACAAATCTTCCAATATCTATTATGTCCATTTGCTCCTCACCTTACGCTTATGAGCCCTGGGGGTGACAAATGGAGGGTTCATGTGCATCCGGACCTTATCCTTTACAATGATGAGTGGTATGCTGCAATAATGTATGTTTTCCCTACAAATGGTCGAAAGTTCATAGTACTGAACATCTGTAATGTTGGCAGAAGTGACGTAATCTCAGGAGTTGGTAAATATATATATATATATATATATATATATATATATATATATATATATATATATATGGAGAGAGAGAGAGAGTGAGAAGGCTTGCCTCTGCAAAAAAAAACAAAAAACATTTTTTTACTATATTTTGAATTTCAGTCTTTTTAAAACAATTATTTGTAGTTTGAGATTATGTGTCTTCGATTATTTGAAGGACACTGGTTCTCATGTACCAGTCCTCCATTTATGTATGCTGTCACTGCACTTGACAGTTATGAATTCTCTAGTCCATCCATTTAACTCCTCCAAGAAAGGAAATCAGGCTTGTGGCCAATGAAACCTCCCCTGAATGACCCTCTGATGTCTGTGCTGCCACTTGAAGTCAGGTCACTGGTAATGGAGGTGGACCCTCTTCCTTTGTACCAGTGGGTCTGCTTAGTACTAGCCAGTTTAAAAAAAATAATGAAAACCCTGGACCTATGACAAATTATCAGTGCAATGTACAGTGACACACACAACATGAAAAAACACATTTCAGCATAATCTCACCTCATTTTGATTTAAGCAGTATAAAATACTTGAGTAACATCATTATAAACCCAGACTACAAGTACACATATCCAACAAAAAGAAGAATATTTTCAGTTACAATGACAGACATAAATGCCTAAAGTGAAAGAAATATCCATCAAAAACATCAAACTAGCTAATCCCTAGAAATGCTTCAGCAAATAACCTACAAATTTACTTCAGTACCTTCAGTACAAGCACCTCATGACATCTCCAGACATTAATTTTTACCTATATCAGAACTAGACTCATTACACGCTGTAACCTATTAACTCTAGTAAAAAAACAGTAACATACTAGAAGTAGGTTAAGGGGACTCGGCAAATATTTCCATTTCCTGTGCACATCAAAAATGGTCAATAATCACCACACGCACACTAACTAAATTCATGTTCAGACATCGATCCGAGTGAAAAAAAACCCATTAATCTGCTATAATTAAAGGAACAAAATTTAACTACAGAACATACTGAATAAATATTAATTAGACTAATAATTTCAAAAACCCTTACTAGAAAAGAAACTGTGCTACAGGCTTACATTACAAATATTTTTCTGAAAAAGTCACTTGTCCAGTATATGTGTCTTTGTATATCACTGATCATAATTCTGTTCATAATTTTTGCATGAAATGGTAAATTAGTCTCTTCCCAATCTCAGAAGCCATATTTCTTTATAAATAGTGAAGCTCCGTCTCTGTTAGAAGTGGTACCTTTTTGAAATGCACTGAAAAGTTAATTGGTGATTTTTCTTTTTTTGTAATCTATATTTTAATAGAATTTCATATCACTCTGTTTTATTTATTTTATTTTTATTTTATTTTACATTTGTTGACCGGGAGTGTCCGACTGAACACAAGCCCTTTTTCATCGGAGGCCCATTAAGAAAAGCTCCAAAATCATGTACAAAGCAATTACCATAGATGTAGAGGTATTAAGCAGTTTCAGTTTCATACAGTTTTTAACAATTTTTAAATAATACTATACACAAAAGAATAATCGATAAAAGTATAGTAAGTGATAAGTTACAGTGAAATCAATGTGCTAATATCAGATTAAGTAGACAGAGTAAAGTGAAAGCTTAGGAAGTTAAATAGAAAGTTTGTAGTCAGGTTTAAGTGAGCAGAATAAAGTTAAGGTTAAGAGGTTACAAAAAGCATAGGACGAATGTTATTCCAGCTAAGTATTAAGAGTTTGTTAGATAGTTGTATAGAAGTAGGTAGTGATCAGGGAGGATGGGTACAGTGGCAGGTGCATTGATTTTTGAAGTAGTCTTGGTGGTTAACTTAAATTGTTTGGGATGAGTCAGGTTCCCAGTTTCTAGTGGGAGTTTATTCCATGCAATAGAGGGGTGGTAGCCATATAGGTTGCACCCTGTCTTAGACTTAGGTTTGTAGATATTTAATAGGTCTTGTGTTGCACTTCGGAGAAGTCTGGTGAGGGAATAGTGGGAGATTAGGATGGATAAGCTTGGACAGAAGCCAGGCTGATAAAGAATGGAGTGTATGATTTGGAGTTGAGATTGTAAGAATAAGTGAGGTAGTTTGAGCTAGTTCGGGTATTTTAGGGAGGCACAGTGGTGAGATTTATATGTTTGTTGAGCTGCAAATCTAGCTATCTTGTTATAGGTTGATTCTAGTTTGGTAAGTAGGGAGGAGTTGAGATTTGTGAGTATTGGGGAGCAGTAGGTTAAGCAGGGTAGGAGGTAAGCATGGGTAAGAGATCCTAGCTTCAGTGTTGTGGAATTTGTTATTCCTGTACAGGAGTCCTAGCTTTTGGTGTTTTTTTTTTTATACAAATGTTGATGTGAAGATCGAATTTTAGTTGATCATCAATGGTAGTGCCAAACAGTATTGTGCTAGATTCAACTTCTATAGGAGTATTGTTTAGGGATGTAATGGAGAAGGATAGTTTAATGTGATTTATAGATTTTGATAGAAAGAGTAGCAATTTTATTTTCTTAGGGTTAAGGATGAGCTGATTATTAGTGAGCCACGTCTCTACTGAGTTAAAAGATGCCTGGGTATTTGCTAAAAGTTCTGAGGGGGAATTAGCGATTGTGATGACTGTGGAGTCGTCTGCGTATTGGATAATGTTAGAATGGGGACAAGAGGAGTGTAGTGAGTTGCTGAAGATATTAAAGAGTAGAGGTCCAAGAATGGATCCTTGGGGGACAGCTGTTTTTACTGAGAGGGGGAAGATAGTGCAGAGTCCCATCTTGCTGATTGCTGCTTATCAGAGAGATTGCTGGAGAACCATGCAACTGTGTCAGAGGAAAAGTTTAGGTCTGCAAGTTTATTAAGAAGAGGAGAGTGTGAGACAGTGTCAAAAGCCTTTGAGAGATCAAGGAATAGACAATATATGAGTTTGTGATTGTCTTTGGCTAGGGTTATGGGGTTGGGAAAAGATAGTAGAGCTGTGGTAGTACTATGTTTGGGCTGGAAGCCATGCTGTTTAGGAGTGAGCAGATTTTCCTGTGTGAGATAATGCATAGCTTGTTTGTGTATACATTTCTCAAGGACTTTAGAGAGAGGGGACAGGATAGCTATGGGTCTGAAGTTAGAGATTTCTGTGGAGTTACCTCCTTTATGAATAGGAAGAGTTAAGAATTGTTTCCAGATAGATGGTACTTTCGACTCAGAGATTAAGCGATTTATTAGGATAGATACTGGTATAGCAAGGGAGTGAGCAGAAATTTGGAGAAAATAGGAAGGTATGTTGTCTGCAGAAACAGAGCATGGTTTGAGTTTTGTGAGTAGAGTTTTGATATAGTCAGTGGGAACAGGTTTGAGAGAGAAGGCATTAACTGAGTTAATGGTTGAGGGGGTATAAGGAGGTTGGAAGTACTGGTGCCTGAGAGATTAGGATTAAAAAGTTTGGAGATTGATTCAATAAAATAGGTGTTGACAGTATTGGCAGTTTCATCAGGTGACTTGAGACATGGATTTTTGTCTTTGTTGATGAGTTTTTTTGTTTGATTTCTAAGTTCTTTGTACTTTTGCAGGTCAGCTGGTAGCTTAGATTGTATCCATGTTTTCCATGCCTTATCTCTGGTTTTCGTAAGGATACAGGTGGAGTTAGCTAGCCAGGGAGAAATGTTTGCTTTTGTCTGGACTTTTCTGGATGGAGCTAGAGAATTTAATATGTTAACGAAGGTCGAGTTGAAGGCATTTACAGCATCATCTAGTGGGAGGTGTGCAAGGAAATTCCAGTTAATTTTAGAGAGACAAGTTCTAAAAGAATCAGGGTTGAAGTTGGAAAGTTTGCGGCAGGTGATGAGCTTAGGTACAGGAAGGGGAGGAGTTGGAGGGGGGAGAAGTTGTGGTTAGGTATAAAGCTAATGATATGGGGGGGGTGGGAGGAGAGCGAAGAGAGCCCAAGCGTAGCAAGGGTGAATGGAGTGGGGCTAGCACCTGGTGGGAGGGAGGATATTACAAGAAAAAACAGTCAGTCATTACAGTCAAGTTTCAGTGGCAGGGTACTGCTAGATTTAAGGCAGTCAGACAGGCTAGATTCAAAGGAAAAAAAACTGGCCTTCCATGTAAGTTCTTTTATTGTTATACTTTATTTCTTATTTCTTTTTTCTACAGATATGGGGAGCTTCAATTCACTGGGAGGAAGGGGATAATACTATAGCTTAGCCTGGGGTTTAGGAAAGAAGCAACAGTAATGTAAGGGTCAAGAATAGAAGTCATGAGATATGGAGTGATAAAGACAATGGCAGGGTTTGCTCTGGAAGGTAAGATTAACAGTCAGGAGTGGGTGAGATGGGAGAAAAGAGCAGACCTGAGGGTAAAGGCAGGCATTCGTGATAATGTGCTCTCAATGGTAGGTTACCCAGTTAATACAGATGGTTTACAAGAAATACAGGTAATGTACTTATATATTCATTAGATATTATTAGCAAGTATCAGCATACTTGATTTCAATCTTTGGAGGTGGATTAGAGTTGCACTTGAATATTGGGACCGTTTCTTGGTTTGGGAGCACTATGTCCGCACTGTGCACTAGATAATCAGCTTGTGGAAGTGGATGGGGAGATAGCTGGAGGTCGGGAAGGAAGACAAGGCATATAATTATTATATAGTCATGCAGGAGGATGATAGAGAGGCTATAACAATCATGTAGCAGGCTAGTGTTAATGCTACAAATTGTAGGCTGTGTCATTCCTCTTGTGCAGAAAAAATAGGCAGTGTGCATTTGAATGTTTTTCACAGGGTGGTGTCGCACCGCCTAGGTGCCTGGACCCGAATGTTTTACTATATGTCTCACTCAGACTGTATGATTTTGTATTCACTGTCATACTATTAGTTTGGAAGATCAGAGAACATGCAGATGATAAGTAGTTTGACATACAGATCTGTATGCATTTTCTGGGGAACTAGAACCTTTCTTCTGATTTTTTTTTATTTTAATAGGAGTAGCAGATGGAGATGATGTACACATTTCTTAAGTGGAATACAAGTAGGATATGATAGACACATTGTTCATGGCAAAGGAGGCTGCAGCAATGGGAAACTGTGGGTACAGAATATTAACTGACCATCCTCTTCTAAGTGGTTAACACTGTATTTTATAAATGTTAATTAAAACATGAAGTCACATGGAACTCATCAGTTATGCAAAACAATATTCCAGAATGCATTTACAGAAATGTCTAAAATAAACAGAATAATTCATAAACTTAAAAATATATATTTTGAAATCAGATTATTTTGTGCTTATACAGTAGTCAATGTCTGTGAAACAATTCAGGTAATAAACTTTGCCTTAAATAATAATGTCTTTGTGACAACTTCTAATATAGACATTTTAAAGCAATACTGTGCCTTTAGCAGTTAGGCATTTGTTTCAGTGTGCTTTTTTAAATCTGTATAATACTTTTTCAAATTTGTATACAAATTCCTACTTCACGGCCGGCCTTAGGCATAGGCGAACTAGGCGACCGCCTAGGGTGCCGTACAGGCTGGCCTTGTAAAGGGCACCTTATGTAGTTATTTATTTTTTTTACTTAATATAAAGTTTGCGCTCTTCTTGGCGCTGGAACCAGAGGGCGGAGGGTGGGAGAGGGGAAGCAAGCACCCTCCCATTTACAGCTGAGGGTTGGCTAGGAGGCTAAAAAAAAAAAACTTTAGTTGGCGGTGCGAGAGTCTTCTCCTTTAAGGAGAAACTTGTGTGCGTCATGACGCCAATGTCAACTAAATGCATTCTGCAGTTCAAGAGACGTGCACGTGGATATGTGTCTTACTCTCTTCTGCAAACTGTGTAAAGGTACGTAATGGGGGCTCTAGTATGCTAAGCTTCGGCACGGCATGAGCTTTAACAGCATTTTGTTGTACTAGAAATTATAGTTTGTAGGCAGATCGCCATGGTTATGTTTTTTTTTTTCTTTCAGACAATAACTGCACTTTGGCTGTACTACAGTAATTCAGTTCTTGTAATTTGTTATTTTGCATCGAAGTTTTGAACAGACTAAAGTCCATTCTTTTAACCTTTCATTTTAAAAACGGAAACTTGATTGTGTTATACGGATCTTTAATAATTGCCAACGGGTAATCCAGTTCCAGGGTTGCGAATTTTTTTTAATTCGCTTGCAGCTAGAATGGTTATGACTGATATCCATTTCATTCAGCTTTTGGGAATGCAACAGATGCCTTTTCCGAAGTTTGAGAAGACTGACTCCCAATATAATAATTTGTGAAAAAAAAAAGAAATGTAGAGGGATGGGTCATATTGCTATGTTCTGTGCTTCTGACAGAAACATAATAACTGAAATTTATGTTTTAAATGAGGGTGTTCCAAAGGCTAGGAAATAGTCAACTCTGTGTTACGACCAAGCTAGTAAAATGTAATGTATTGTAGGAGGAAGTGAGGTTTAAGGTCTGCTAGAGTTTGGATGCTTCTCCTAATGTATAGACATAAAATTAGTGATAATCAAAGTTCAGATATATACATTCATGAGGACAGAAAAGTGGAACCCCTTAGATATGTAGAAATTATGACTTTTCTAAGAAAATTGTTGCATCCTATGGTTGTGATTCTTGACTTAACTCATGATTTAATATTAGGAGAAGGCATTCCTCATTTTAAAGTACTATGAAAAATGTGGGAGGAGGGTGATCTATGGAGAGAATGTGGCAACTTGATAAATGTATTCAGTATAGGAAGTATGCCAGAGAAACAAAGGCAGTGACCCTCACATAGATTTTCAGAATCAAAATCAGGGAATGGAGTTGATAAACATACTAGAAACAAATTAAGAATTTGGTTGTTGAGACATTGAAAAGCATCCTGTCTTTTATCAGAATCATAACATAAATCTGTAAGGCATACCAGCATATTATAAGACAGAAGACAACCCAGGGATGTGCAAGAATCGTTGGTATAGAAACTGAGACAAACAATGACCGGCACTTGAGTGAGGCCTTCAGAACAGTCAGTACAAAAATTGTTTTAAGCAGCAGAGTTATGAGTTGATATGTGCCATTGTAAACCATAGGATGGTACTGAAAGGTGGACTCCAGAAGCAGGAATCTGTGAGGAAGAAAAAATGAATAGTGAAAACCACTTTGGAGTGGGGGGCAACATAGGGAAGAAATGGAAAGATAGAGGATAGTAACCCATTCTCCTGATGTAGAGAGAGACCAATGTATAAATAAAGAGAGCATTCAAGATGCCTGTACTTGTAGCCAAGGAAGTAAAGCACTAAATGATACTTGCTTAGAGCTACCCTTTGTAGTGCTAGTGTTTTTGAGAGAAGGCTATATATTCCACAAGATAGAGCCAAGAAACTGAAGAAAGCAAGTCTTAGAAGACTTACAAGTAAGCCATGAAAACTTTGAAAAGGCACAATGGGACAATGATTCATTAAGTAGGCAAGAGAGCATAACTAAAGTTCTAGGGGAAGATAGTTAAAATGTTTCTTTAACTTCTTACCTCTATTTTGAGTTTAAAAATTGACATATTCTAAAGAGTAAAGAAAGAAAGGAAAGACATTCTACCTCATGTACTAGTACCAAGACTTTATAGGACACTAGTAATGATGCTGTCCTTTAGTAATTTGTTTGGAGGCCATATGGGAACAGATAAAACTATGGCAACCACACATAATGAAAAAGATACATAACTTCTTTGCTTCTTATGCAGAATATCAGGAAAAAAAGCAGTCCATCCTGGATTTAAAAGTCTTAATCTCAATACCTGTCATATAAGTAAAATCTGAATGTAATGTGATGCACATTATGAGGTCATAAGTAAAATTAAGCAACAGGTGTAAGTGCAGATTAGCAATAAGAGACTATGATATCCAATTTTCAGAAGCTATGCCATGATGCAAAGCTTATTGCCAGGGAACTGGAACTGTTGTTTTCCATAGTGGGTATCCCTAAGGAGGTACTGACTGACTTTGACAGTCCCTTTATGGCAAGGGTACTACATCGGTTCTGTTAGTGTTTTAAAGTCAAAGTTGAAATCAGCCTACCTACTACAATCATAGAACTGCCATAAGCTTCCACTGGGTTTCCCCATCTGCCCTTCTGTATAGTAGGCATCTGAGGAGGCTGCCTGTCATTGCCAAGGAAACTCGGTAAGGGGGAAAGACACCATTCTTCTTTCTAAAGGGCAATAGAACACTTTTAGCTTGCAGGATAGTTTAAACACAATGATGTACACAATAAGAAAGCATATGCAGAGATCCCAGGAAATAGAACAGTTTTATAAAAAGAATGTTCTTAGAGAATTTAATCCAGGAGAAAAGTGCTAGTGCTGGAGATATCTACTGAAAAATATATGTATATATGGCTAAATGGAAGGGTCCCTTTGATGTGATGGAAAAATGAATGTAGTAAGTTATAAAGTTAGACAGCCAGGGGAGAGACAGGGGCAGATCTATTTTGCCAGATGAATGTAAAGAAGTCATTTAAGGATGCAGAGAATTCTGCAGAGTTTGCAAGTTGAAGTTCCTACAGGACAGACTCTACCTGAAGATCAGACAGAGAAGTCCTTGCCAACATTACAGAAGCAGAAAGTATGAGAATTGCTGTTAAAAAATAAAGACGTATTTTCAGAAATGCCCAGGAAAACAAAACTGAGAACAAAACATAGGGCATGCTTAAATCTCCAACATTATCAGCCTTCAGACAGGATGTCTTCAAGGGACCTGGAGAAATAGAATGATTGTCTGAGGGCTGCAAAAGCTCTTCAGTGGAGATGTCAGACCTAGACCGCAGAGCGTAATGTGCAATATTCCATGGCAAACAAATGAGTGGTGCCAGAAACATGGGCTCAATCTGAATACCAAAAAATGCATCATCACCCCCTTTGGGGAGAGTGACGTCCCCACAAATCACATTAATAACAATGTTCTAAGTACGCAATCAATTGTGAGGGATTTGGGTACCCAGGTTGATAGCAATCTGACTTTTGACCACCATGTTGCTTCCGTTGTAAGGAGAGCTTTCTACATAGCCCACCTCATAAGTAAGGGTAGCTCATCTAGGGACAAGGAGTTCATAACATCCTTGTATTAGATATCAGATGATTTTACATCTGCAGAGCTTGTGAGTATGGAGTAATATTGGTGGATTATAATGACAGAAGTCTTGAGTGGCCTTTTATGGTTGAAATTTTCTGAAATGGGTAGTTATTGGTTCATACATTTTGTTTCATTGCTTATTAAAAGAATGTTTAAATCTACAAATTTAAAACACTTTCTAACAAGTGGTGCTGTATTATACAAGGAATATAATTAAATGCAATCAGGAAGGTGAATCAAAGAACAAATACATGTATGCATGGCCCTAAAAAATGTGTGCAAGGAGTCTGTTTTGAAAACAGCCCAAAGGTAAACTTAATTCTTCACTGGCTAGATGCATTTTCTATGAATGTGGGCTTTCATGCCGTTTCAATGAATATGAATTTTTCACATTTCAATGAATGTGAGTTTCAAGGGCAGAGAAGTTTACTGCTTATGCTAAGTCTGTTTTCATTGCGAGACTGTATTGTTTAGCAAATGGCTACCTGTGTTTGTACTATTTTATTTTAATATCTGTAATGACTGTAGAAGCAAATAAGAGAATAGTATGCATGGTAACTGGTGAGAAATAACCAAATAATGGAACACTGGAATGGCTGAGGAGGGGGCTGCTGCTGGGGGGATGGGGTTGCTGCAGGAGCGGCTGCACTGGGGGCAGTCTATTACCCTGCCTAGGGCCCTATTTGACTGTGATCTGGCTCTGGTATTTAAAGTAGAACATACTATGCAGAAGTAGTTGTAGTTAAAGATACCTTGCAATGTAGTTATTCTTCCTATGCATTTAAATAATTTAAGGCAATGACTGGAGTGGCTTTCTTGGGGAGTGACACTGTGGGTGTGGCTCAAATAGGGATGTTTCATGACTGTGGTGTGAGTGGGGCTTAAGGGGCGCCGGAGCACTACTTTGCCTACGGCACCATTTTGGCTAAGGCCGGCCCTGTCCTCCTTAATTCATTTGTATACCTTTCCAGTTTGCCTGATTATAGATGAGAATGGTTCACAGACAAGATTGCCTGCCTGGTAAAGCAGTAAGAAAAAAAAAATTGGTCTTAATAGTAATAGTATTTAAATTACCATAAGGTCTGGTCAAATAGTCATGCCTATTATAGACTACAGCCTTTATTCATGCTTCAGTATCAGATACTGACAAATAATAGGCAGTTGTAGAAAGAAAAAAATAATTGCATTGCTTTCACAGCTGTGCTTAGGAATTCTTACATATATATGAAAATGTGAAAATGCATGGAACAGTTAAATGCAGCTGCTAAATGTTGTATTTCACTGGCCCCGGGCTGTAATTTGTGCTACTGTATGAACTAATAATTCAAAAGCATAAGGATTAGCATCATGGCAAATTCAAGGAGTTGCACATTATTGAAAATGCCACATGTAAACACTAAACCAAATTATAATCATACAAAATAAAACAAAGCATCAATATTGACTGTATTTGGTTATCAGTTCTCAATTTTGAGTCCCGGAGAACAGTTCTTAATAAAGCATCTAGACTGTAATTCATGCAAGCTCTGTGGTACTGTGGGAAGAAAGTCCCCTGACATTGACTCAAATGATCCAAGTTCAGTTAGTGACCCAGGCAATGCGAAAGACCTGTGGCAGGGATGGAAGTGAGTGGCAAGCACTCATTTGCCCATCCCAGGGGTAGAGGCTTGGTACAGCCTGATACATTACTGACCCCAACAAGAGTGCTGAAGGACTAAATGACACAGATATCAGGTCACTGGATATGTGCTGCAGGTAATCCAGGACGTATACAGGTGTACATATGAGATCTCTGAGAGTAGCAGCAGCATATAAAAAAGACATTGGGAACTACAGGAAATGATTAGGTACCTAGGAAAGGGGACCGGCATAAACAAAAGGTGATGTACTTCCTAACTCCTAAAAATTGCCTTCTGGAAGAGCAAATGTGATCATAAGCTCTTATCCCAAGCACATAAATAAAGGGCAATGAGGTTGTTACTCTGAGTGACAAATGTGTCTGACTCTTGCTCCTACAGGAGCAACAAAAGGGCCAGTTATCTTCAAGGGAGGCAACTGTTAGTGGTCATTTGGAGGATACAGACAAGACCATAATGCTATTACCATTGAATGTAACCCAAGTTTTGTCACATTGCAAGTATCTACTAGTAGTACATCAGTTTTGAAAAGGGCCAATTAATTATGTTTGCTATGCAAAAGGATAAATGTACATGCATAAAATATTAACTGCTATCTTTTATAATGCTGTAATCATTCACACACACACACACACACACACACACATATATATATATATATATATATATATATATATATATATATATATACACACACACACACATATACATTCATATATAATCATTGATACATTACAAAGACATGCATCTGGAACATTTTTCCCCTGGCCTCTGCTGAAAATATTTTTTTTTCCAAGTTGAACTTTCCTGGTAAGCAAATATTAAATATATATATATCTATATATATATATATACACACACACACACACACACATATATATATATATATATATATATATATATATGTATGTATGTATGTATGTGTGTGTGTGTACATATCTATATCTACGTGTGTGTGTGTGTGTGTGTGTGTATATATATATATATATATATATATATATATATATATATATATGTGTGTGTGTGTATATCTATATGTGTGTATGTGTATATATATATGTGTATATATACAAACACACACACACACACACACACACACACACACACACACACACACACACACACACAGGCATGCATATTATACATACATACCTATATATATATATATATATATATATATATATATATATATATATATATATGTATATATGTGCATTTTGGTCCATCATGGTACATTATTCTTGCTCTGGACAAAAGTATGTTTTCTGTCAGCCACATCTTTGATTAATTCATAATGAATACTGTTCTCAGGGATAAGGCTTCCTTTTTCTTCATTCTTCTTTAGGAGTTTAGTAAGTTTTCCTAGAAATATCAACATATAACCTATCTGCCAATAACAATAAACTGGTACCCTGTAAAGGAAGTAAGACAAATATCTGAGAACAATCAAGATCTCCATTAAGCATTGCACTTCCCTGACTATACAACTTCTCCCAAAAGTAGTTAAGTAAGCTCTTATGTTCATCTTATGTTCACTTTGATGTCTTAGTACTTCCCTTGCAGTCAGAAGATGGGAATGGTATGTGTTTTATTACCACACAAAATACACAAGATGAAGTAAAGAAGCACAACACTGGGGCTAAAATTATGTCAGGTCTTACAGCATCAAAATAGAAAAATTCATGCCAGTTCCTTAGTAAAGTAAAAGATCCTATGGCAATCATTAATGGAAAAAAGGTAAAACCCAGCCCCAGTCTCATATCAAGGATGGTTATATAATGTATCTGCAAACAGAAGCAAACAATGAATTTCATTAAGAAATAAAAAAATTCATTTAAAATAAACACCTTTATTGAATTATCAATTATGACACAGTCAAACTTTCATTTAGATAAAAGTAAACATACCATGTTAACAATTTCAAATTTACAAACATTATACATTACATATATTCTACTACACAATGTCATCAATCCAACATCACATAAATTGTTCATTCACCTTCCCTTATTGATTTCCATTTTCTAACTACTTTTTTTCTTTTGGCAGCCCCCAGAATTAAACTTATCAAGGCCTTAATATGTCTAGGCAATTCAGATCTTGTATCCCAGCTCATTTAAAGTCTTCCAACTAATTGCACTCCAAAAACATATGCTACCACTTTCTTCCCCATCACACTTCCAACATTTGCCAAACATCTGAAGAGAATTTTTTTGGAGTTTGCTCAGGGAATTAAAGTAAAGGTACCTATGCAAACACCTCCAAGCAAAGATCTTCCATCTTCTAGACTCGGTTGCATATTTGGAAGCCATACATATGTTCTCCAATTGTTTCTTTGTGAATTGTTTATCCACTCTCTAAGCCCAATCTTTCCTGAACTCCTCTGACTGATTCCTGTAGTTATCATGCAGTATTATATATGCCCTACTAATTATGTCTTTTTTAACAGCAGGTTCTTTTCTAGAGTTAACTAAAAACAACCAGTGCAGATATTTCACTTGGGATTTCCCTATCCCTTTCTCTTTACTCTGATATTAATCCCTGATGGGGAAGGCAGACTCTAGCCTGCAGTCCAAATGTCTTCTTGGCTTCTTCCCATTCTATTACCTTTCGCTTTCTGATTTGTTTCCAATACCATGGTTTCTTTGCTAGCTTTCTCCAGTATAGAAATAAATTTTTGGTTGGTGTGCTTAAATTCAAACAGAAATATAAATCAACAACACCACAGAGTTTCTGCAGTCTCTGCAAATTTAACTACATAAAACATTTCACTGTTGATTTAAAAAGGAAATTTCATTCCTTTCACATGTGTGCCTTTGCAGAATTGATTACAGCTTCCAGATTTTGTTACTTTCCACGACTGAATAAACATAGCATTCAAATGCACAAAGGCCAGCTTCACAGGACAGTGAGTGTGTACTACTGTACTGTAAAATTGACATGCAAGCACTACACAAATGTCTTTAATCATATAAAATACTCATTTGCATATATAATATGTCTGTGAGTATGTTTGTATGTATGTGTGTGTGTGTGTGTGTGTATATATATATATAAATATATATATATATATATATATATATATATATATATATATATATATATATATATGTGTGTGTGTGTCTATCTATCTATATATATATATATATATATATATATATATACACACACACACACACACACACACACACACACACACATATATATATATATATATATATATATATATATATATATATATATATATATATATATATGGGTCCTTGTCAGAACGTCGAAAGTACAGTCAATTGAACTGCACTTTGACAAACTGACTTTAGTGAAAGTGCATAATATCGAATATGCACTTTCGCTAAAACAAAGTAAAAAACGAAAAAACATGCAGTTTGCATGTTTTGTTAGTTGTACATCAACATATTCTGTTGATGTACAACTAACAAATCTTTTGTGGAGATTGCAGTACAGTGGGGATAAGGGAATATTCCCTTTTCCCCACTGTAGTGCGATCTCAGAATATTAAAGTAGGGGGTGTGTGGGGGGCACAGGGGGGCTTGCTTGTTTTGTTTACTTTAGCAAAAGTGCATGTTCAATGTTATGCACTTTCACTAAAGTGGGTTCGTGAAAGTGCAGTTCGATGAACTGCACTTTCGATGTTTTAACAAAGACCCGTATATATATATATATATATATATATATATATATATATATATATATATGTGTGTGTGTGTGTGTGTATATATATATATATATATATATATATATATATCTACATGTGTGTGTGTATATATATATATATATATATATATATCTACACACACACACACACACACACACACACACACACTGCAATTACTTCTCACCACCTGCTGTCAGAGAACAGTATTTTGAAGCAAGAAAATGATGTATGTTTATTCTCTATGATCATTTTTTATTTTACAGTAAGTTTTTATTAAAAATGAAGAGCAAAACAAGAATATGTCAATTCCTGTATCCACATGCAGATATTACACCAGATTGTATCTGCAATCTTGTAAAATAAAACAAATATTCCTCTTACCTGTATTTGTCTACTACTTCTTACTGTCAGGTATCAAAGAACAGGACTTTCAAGGTATTAAGCACATAATGCTGTATACTGTTTTTCCATGATCATATTTTTATATGCATGTATTTGCATGGTACAGCAATAGCTATGATCAAATGCTATACTGTAGTGATAGCCAATGTTGTACGTAGTGCTTTTGAATGAATACCGAATACAGCTACACCAGGACCAACTGGGAATCTTAAGATGTTCCAATTACAATAACATCCACATGCAAATGAAAGCAAATGATATTTGTAATCATGTAAAATATTAATCTTGCCTATATTTGGTTATTTGTTCTTAATTTTTGGTCTCCAAGAACAGTACAAGACAATAATGCTCTATGTAATTTTTTTCAGTGAGCACCTTTTTTGGAATAAAACATTTGTTATTAAAAACATGAACTACAAAATAAGAAAATATCATCTCATACATATGTGTGCAAACATTGTACCAAATGATATTCACAGTCATGCAAAATGAAGTGAATGTTTCTGCTATTTGTATTTGAGTGTTACGTCTCACTATAAAGTATTATAAAAAGTGCTTGTCAAAGAAAAAATAACATAATGCAGTATGTCACTTCCTCTTGGAGTTATATTTTATAAACACGCAGTTATGCTATACAATTAATACATTCCCCAGATGTTGTATATTACTGTCCAATTATGCTGTACTTTGAGTGAATATAGCAGTCAATTTTGCAAAAAAACAGCACCATGGAATATTCATTGTGTTTTGTAAACTTGAAAACACTGAATCAAATTGCATCTTAAATATAATAAAGTGAAATATTACTTTTGCCTGCATTTAGCTATCACCTTTCAGTACCATCTTTTTGAGAGCAGTGCTTGTCAGGTCATCAAGACCATAATGCTGTAAGTTGCTTCCCCATGCTCATTTTGTTTTGCAGTAAAATATTTTTATCAAAACATGAACTACAAAGCATGTTAAAAATGGAACCAAATATTTGCAGTCATGCAAAATGACATGAATGTTATTTATTTATTTATTGACATTTGTTTACCGTATTTGACTCACTGCCAAGTACCAGAAAATAGTGCTTGTCAAAGCATCAGGACTGTAATGTATACTGTTTCCTTGTAATCCTTTTTTACAACTTGCATTCCATGGTAAAAGTAAGAGTCTGTAGGTGATGTATCTATTTTTGTACTTTGTACTCTGTACATTTTAATAAAGACAACATTCACCTGCTGAAATACCATCACCATAGGACACTCAAGATGTTATACAGTGCTGTAAAATCCACATACAAACATTGCAATAAGGTTATGTTTATAATTGTGTGTCCAAGTGAGGAAAGTCACTGGTGCTGAGCAGTTTTCTACCATCATGAAGAAATTTGCCTCAGTTCAGAGATAAAATAATTGGCTTCAGCAATTGAACAGTTAACCATTGTCATTCCAGAGGGATCCAACATGTACCTGCCTTGGAAAAGGTGGTTAACAGGTCCTCCTGCTTTGCCAGAGATAGTCTGTACCTCTTGTAACATTACTTTCACTTATAGACCAAAACCTTTGCTGCCCCATAATGCCTTTTCTAGGCAATGTTCAGCTCAGGGATGTACCCACATGGGAAATTCTAATGCAGATAATAACAGGGTAACACCCTCAGTGCTAACAGCAACATATTCTAACTTGAGGCCTTCTTCTACCTTGAAGATGTACATATTTGTGTTGTTACAAAAGCTTGGTTCAAGATAAAGGTAGCCTTCAATCCTTACCAGGGTTCAGCACCTATTATGCATTCAGATCCACAGGGTGCTGTAGGGTATATGCATTTTTGTTAGGGAACCTATTATTTCATGAAAATCATACATGGTGTCATACTGGAACCTGTAAAAGTCAAAGTAATGCTCAATAAAACTACTTCTCATTATCATTGCCAACATAATTCTCTTTTTTATTTCCATATGAGCACAGTGGTTATCTAATTCAGATTGAAAAACTCTTCTTCAAACTAAGTGCAGTTATCATGGATGACTGCAAGCTGTCATACCTATACAACTAGAGACAGGTATACTCCAACATTTCTTAGCTTTATTAATGTTAATTCCCATATAAAGTTGTTTCCCTCTCTAACTGGAATATTTTCTTGACCTTGTCCTTACCAATGTCTTCTCTTCTTCAACTATCTTTGATATCATTTTCTCCTTAGTAAAATCTGACCTCTTAGCAGTAATATTCATTGTTAAAAACAAATTGTGAACCAATCCCCCCCCCAAAAAAAAATCACAGTATTTTTTGATTACTCCAGAATTTATTGACATTCTTGGCAACTATAAATTATGCAGTTCTTCATATAACACAGTACTTGATGCAAGTGCATATTCTACTGAATTATATTCCCTTATGCACAGATGGACCAATGAGTCTGTTCCCATCAGCCAAAACAACAATGGTAAATTCAGAAATAAGATTGTTTGGTGGAATTCTACTGTAAACAAGCTTTATAACAAAAGGAAGAAACTTCAAGGACTCTGTAACAGATCCATACTCTCCCAATACAAAATGAGTTAAAACTAATAAATGAAACACTCAAGTACTCTATCAAGGAGTACAAGGCCAGAACTTCCAAGATGGCTACACACTGAGTAACAACTTGTTTCTAGCTCTCCCAGTCATACCTCTCAACCTCTTAGAGTAAGAAATCTGGACAAAACCATAGAAAAAGTGGTATAAATAGGGACAATTTTGAAATATTGCTCTTACAAACAAAAGTTGATAGAATAACAAGTTTTGCATTAGCATGAATTTACTGAAGGGTATGAAGTCTAAAATGCAAATGTCTGTCATTATTTTCTAACTTCAGTCTTTAATGATTTGCCACTAGTTTGCCAGAAAGCCAAACTTTTATGAAAAATGGACCAAAAATATAAGCTAAAAATCTGGACATTCTGCTCCCAGTGTGAAAATGGAAATTCAGTAGAGAAGGCTAGACTTGTGTTTATGGGTAAATTTCAGTAACTGGCTAATAAATGCACTGCCTGGATGCCAGGAATAAAGAATTACAAAAGACCTGGAAAAATCAGTTGCAAAAAGTGAGGAAGGAACACTGACTGGGGAAAGTTCTGCAGGTGTTCAGCAAAAAGCAATGCAACCTTCAGATGGGTCTTCCAATAACCTGCAGGAAGACATAAGACATCTGCATACAGACCTGGTTAAACTAAACAAAACATGGATGGAGTATATCAACACAAACAACAAAAGGCTGGAAAAAATGGAAGAAGCTTTAAACAGATATTCAGATGAGATGATAAAGCTACAAAAATCAGAGGTTAAAATGAAGAAAAGGCTGGCTGAATATGAGACTGCTTAGGAAGAGATGTTTCAAAAAATAATAGAGTTAGAGGACAGAGCACATAAGGGAAAACCTGAGATTTTCAGCTATACCAGAGAAGCTGGAATGAACAGATTGCATTAATTTTATGAAAGCACAAATAAACAACTGGACTGGCATTCCACAGCAGGAGTTGCCACTAGAAAGGGAACATCTTGTTTATGCACCAAACCTAGCTATAAGAAAGCTTTAGACTTTAATAGTAAATATGGAATCCTACCAGCAGAAGGAGATGATTCTGACAAAACTGTGGTAGAAGGACAAAATACTAAAAGTTGGCGACAGCAGAGTGTTTGCGGAGAATGATTACTTACTGTACACCAGGCAGAAGAGGAGTACATTCATTCCACTATTTAGGGAATGTCAAGATACAGGTGTGAGATTCAAACTGCTATATCCAGCTGTCTTTAAGTTATTCTTCCCTGGAAGGACAAAATGATTTTTTGATGAAGTGCATGCTAAGGAGGAAATACAAAAGTTTGTCCAACAAAAAGTGAGCTGTGAAACAGAAGAAGATTCTGCTTCTTGTTCTTCTGGTAATACAGACCACAGAGAGACTGTACCTGTGAAACCTTTTCCATTATTTCAAAAGGAAATGTTGGAGAGAAGGAAGGGAACATGAGAGTTTACTAGAAGAATTGAGAGTACATTAGAAATGAAGCAGAGACAAGATCTGGGCAATGGAGAAGAACAGTAATAAAACCAATAACTTGATGTGGGATTACAATGCAATAATTACATTTGTGAAATATGACAGAACAAGAAAATCTGGAAATATTGGACTCTTGTTAAAATTTCTTGGATTTGTGGGGGACTCCAAAGTATGTGCCCTACTTCATGTCATTAATGTTTGGAAAAATGCTTTGGGAAGGGGAAGAGAGGAAAGAAAGCTAACTGTAAGTAAAGAAAACATTTTATTTTCTGAGTAGTACTGTATTTGTGGTGTATAGTTTTCTTCTCACATTGTTTTTAATTATAATGGGGATAGTAAACAGGTGTTGTTTTTCTTTTTCTCCCCTCTTCTCTCTTTCTTCTTGCACAGTTTTGAGAAATATGGGCAATGCGATGTAAAAAAAAGTCTGGTTAAAAAGGCATGACAAAGTTAAAATTAATGTGATTTTTTCATTCTTGTGTGGGGAAATAACTGTATTAAGGACCTTAGCTTGATTAGTTTTAAGAAAGAGAAAGTAAATGAAAAAGAATTTTGAATGTTATGAGGCTTTTTTCTAGCAAATGCATCTATACTTAGCAGTAATTCTGCAGATGGTCTTCATGATTCCATGGAAACAATTTGATAAAGAGAAATGGGCTGTCTGGTTCTCATGTCTCCATGGAGACAATCTGATAAAGAGAAACTGGAGACAGTCTGGTGGAAGGGGACTGACTGAGGGAAAAGAAAAAAAAAGAGAACTTGGCTAGGACATAATATTCTCTGAAAGCAATCAGGGGTTTTCCCAGCTGGGAGGGCTTTAAAGATAAGACAAATCAGTTAGACTTGAAGTAAAGTTTTCTTAGTTTTTTATAATACAACGGGGATACTAATATACAGGTGCTTTTTTTTTCTTTTTCTCCCTTCTTTCTTTTTCTTTGTTCAGTTTTAAGAAATGTAAGCACTGCAATGTAAAAAAGGAGGGGGGAGGAGAACTGGGGAAGAGGGGAAAGGTCTGGTTAAGAGGGTATGACAAAAGAAAAATCAGTGTGCTTCTTCCCATGTTTGCATAGGGAACTGACTGGGTTGAGACCCTAGGTGTTATCCAGTAACAAAGTTTATTGCAAAGCATGTAAATGAAAAAGCATATTGAATATTGTAAGGCTTTTTTTTCTGGTAAACAAGGTACCCTTACCAATTTTGTGTCTGGTTTGAATGTCACTAGAAGACAATTTGATAAAGAGAAATGGCTTGGAGAAAATATTTACTGAAAGCATTCATATGTTTTCTCAACTGGGAGACCTATAAAGGTAAATAAAATCAAATAGCACTTACTAATAGTGCAAGCTGTACCACATGTCTATTTGGTTATCTTTAGCCTGTCTGTATGGCTATCAACTTAGAACTTTTGCTCTTATTAGGAAGCAAAAACTTCAATATTTGAAGACGTACATAGTTGTGTGTGTTATTATTAAGTAAATAGGTTTTAAGGGGGGTGGGGGTTTATTTGTTCTGTTTGAGGGCTTTCAAAAAAACAAAAAGTTATGTAAGATGTGGCAAAGGCTCAAATGGATATGACAAGAAACAACTGTATAGAAGACCAACCTGCAGAACAGTATATATATATGTAACATACAAGTTGGAACTGGGCATTTAATAAAAAAGCAGTTAGACATAAAAGGTGGCACTAATAACTACATAAGAAAATGATGCTTTCTGTAATGTCTTTCAATCTGAATGGTCTTACAGATAAATATAAAAAAGAAAGAGTAGTGAACTATATTAAAACATGCAGAGTTCAAAAAGCTATGCTACAGGAGACAGACCTGGAATGAACTGAACAAAAGGTTTTCAGGGTGGTTATCAGCAGAATATTTGGAGCAGAGAAAAAGAGTAGTACTTATATTAATTGCAAGAGGAGCTCTAATAGTGATAGAAAAGGAAAAAAAAAAGATAATAATGGAAGATATATAGTACTAAGGGGCTACTGCCACGGGAGGAGGATTACACTGGCATGCATTTGCATTTCACCTAAAACTACTATAATGGAGCTTAAGAAAATTCTGGGAGAAATAATCAGCTTTCAGCAAGGGCTATTGCTTATTGATGGACACTGGAATTTGATTTACAACAGTGAATATCTGTCTGGGGGGCCAGAAGTGAAAATATAATAAAGGAGGGTAGATTTTTGAAGAAATGTATGACAATGTTTAGCATGGAAAATGTGAATTCAGTACTAGGATTATGGAGTGAATTTACATGTTATTCTCCAAGATTCAAAAACTATAATAGTCAGTGCTCAATCTTTTTTCCTCTGCTATAAATCAGGAAGTCTGCACAGAGTTGCCCTCTGGGCAGTGGTGGTTAGCAGTCCGCTATATAGTAGCAAATGCCTAGACAGTAACATTTCCATATAAACTAAAGATTACGTCCAAAATCTGTTAAGCAGTGTGGCTTTGCTCAGAATTAATTTTAGAGCAGCTAGATTGCACATGGAATAGTATTATATAACATCTTGCTGTTAAACCCAGAAACTAGTTTATTTATCAGATAGCACTACCATATCCTGGCACTATATAACATCTTGCCCTTAGAAACTGGTCTAGGATGCCCTTGGTAAAACCCAATCCTTAATGCTAAACAATCCACCATATTACAGGACAGAACAACATGGATATGCAATTTCTAAATGTTTCTGTGGCCAGCTTGGTAGATTTGGGTATCCTAAGGCAATGTAGCAATTGTCTCATGTTCTCAGAGAACCAGTTAATCATTAAAGAAAATAACACAGTATGCGAGAGATGTAAACACAACTTCTTTGGAGGCAAACATCTCACATACAAATGAGGTTGTCAGGAATATCCACACTACATGCCTCACACACACACTACTCACCACACACACAGATTATCTTAAGCTGAGGAACTTAAAAGAAACCTTCCCAAATCTGAAAAACCGCCAAAGCCACCTAACTGCAACAGTGTTCCTCAACAATCACTAAAACATGCACCAAAACAACACCAACATCTCACATAAGTTTACACCTAATGGTCCCACAAGAGCAAAGCCCATAAGGCAAGTATATACTTTACCTAATACTCTTGTCATTGTGGACTCCATTGTGCAATGTAGAGATGACCTACTCACTAGTTTAGACAAGGAGATGATAATGGTTTGTTACCTATTTTGAACCAGGATTCTCAATATTATCCATACACTGAAGTCACTGCACCCCAGGTACCAGTATGATTCAATCATAGTGCATGTGGGTGTAAATGACCTGAGACATACCTCACTGGACTATATGAAAAGAGACATAATGACAATCTTGGAATATGTGCCACAAATAGGTACAAGCTTTACAATGTGCAGTATTCTACCTTTATCTAGGATGATGCCACAGTATGAACAAAAATTATTGATTTTAATAATTGCATAGTTTCTAGTGTCATTCAAGGGGGATCCAATATCTGTCAGCATGGAAGGACATGGTCAACAGGCTGCACCTGCCCCCCCAGCATACCTCCCAACCATCCCGAATTACGTGTTTTTTACTGAATTTGGGGGCCCAAATAATGGGGTGGAACGAATCCCGAGTGGCACCCCTTAATTT
The DNA here is from genome assembly GCF_019279795.1 of Protopterus annectens. Lineage (NCBI taxonomy): Eukaryota > Metazoa > Chordata > Ceratodontiformes > Protopteridae > Protopterus > Protopterus annectens. The sequence goes on from NC_056735.1 coordinate 1,728,946,122, forward strand.
CCAAATTTCCCGGCAGTTTATTTTAAATTTGTTTGTTCCAGCTTTCAGAGCTGACATCATCACATGGGCGATATCAGCTTCGTGAAACAGCCTGCCAGCCTGTTGGAATTGAGCTAGCTACCTAGCTAGCTCATGCATACGAGTCCAAGCAGAAACATTATACTGAGGAGGTATCTGTTGCCCATACAAGTCCAGGAGGGAATGTTATGCTGAGAGGAAGTATCTGCTGCCTGAGGGAACATTATGCTGAAAGTCCAGGAGTGTGTGTGTGTGTGTGTGTGTGTGTGTGTGTGTGTGTGTGTGTGTGTGTGTGTGTGTGTGTGTGTGTGTGTGTGTGTGTGATGCCCCAGGTGAATATACCTGGTGGCTAGAAGTACCCAGGCTTGAACCCTGTACCTTGGGTACAGGTAACAAGAGCCTAAAGTCCCGACCCACCACCACTTCCAGATTTATTCCTCATATTTTTGTTCTGTGGTTTTCTAGATTTTTGTGGCAAATCAGTGAAGGATTGAATTGACTAAATAATGACAGGCATTTGAATTTCAGACTTCATATTCTTTAGAAAATAAATGGTAACACAAAACCTTTTATTCTAGCAATTTTCTAAGTTTATAAGATCAGTATTTGAAATTTGTCCCTATTTTTGGGCTGTGTTCCCCCATTATTGGCTTTGTCCAGGTTTTTTGTGCTAAGAGGTTGAGAGTTATGGTGAGAAGTGAGAACTGAATTCTGTATTTCCCATTATTGGCTTTGTCCAGATTTTTTGTGCTAAGAGGTTGAGAGCTATGGTGAGGAGTGAGAACTGAATTCACTAAATGATAGCCATTTAAGTTTCATTCTTCCTATCCTTTAGGAAAATGCTAATTTGACATAGTGGCATGTTGCTCTGACTGTAGTGCACAGGGTCCTGGGTTCAAGACTTGGCAGTGAAATGCATTTTGGTAACACACATTTTATTCTAGCAATGTTTCAAAATTATACAAGCAATGTTTAAAATGTGTCCCTGTTTTTTTGGCTTTCACCCCCCCCCAATAAATTTTGTCTTTTTCCAGATTACTTGTGCTGCAAAGTTGAGAGATACAGTTGAGTGTTGAGTGGATTTTACAAGGAACTGAGAGCTTCAGGGGAAGAGCAGTTTAGTGTTGCTTATGCTGAGTCTGCTTGCATTGTTAATAGCATAACAGGTTAAATACTTGCTTTTGAAGCAGAAGGCTGTGGGTTCTACACCCACAGTATGTAGATGCATTGCTGATACTGTACTGTGTTGTTGTACTTTTAAAGGGGGTGGGTGTAACAACTCAAGGGTGTAGCTACAGATACAACAGAAATGAGAAAATGTCATGCACAAGGGCATTTGTGCCTCAGTGGAAAGAGCAAAACATATCGGAAAAGAAGAGCAGAATTATTATGTTCTGTGCTGCATTATAAGAAAAATATTTTTAAACAAGTACAGTACATTTTCCAGCATTCAAGATAAAACACACATTTTTCCACTGCAGACAATGGAGAAGCAAGAGTGGCCAGTTAACAGCAACTGGATTACAATGATAAACATGCAGTTTGCCTAGTTTATTTTGTTGTGCATTTACAGCTATTGAGTTGGTCTGATAACACAAATCAGAGTTCAGAGTAAGTCAAGCAAAAAAAATGAAACTGAAAATAAGTTCGAGAAGCTGTGCAAGATGCCCATAGCTTACACTACTGTCATTCTATTTACATATATAAAAAAGTGTGTGTGTGTGTGTGTGTGTGTGTGTGTGTGTGTGTGTGTGTGTGTGTGTGTGTGTGTAACTACTTTTATAATGGAAATGTTCTGAACTGAGCAGTTTTGTCATTATTGGTTCATATATTTTGTTTCTTTGGCTACTGGAAAAATGTTCAAACAATAAATGTAAAATGGTCTCTAAGTCTAACAGGTGCACTGTATTTTACAAGGAATATAATTTAATCAAGTCAGGAAGGTGTATCAAAGAACATTCTTGTTTTGTGCACAAGGGCCCTATAATTTGAGAACAGCCCAAATGTAATCTTTATCCACCATTGGCAATCAGATGCAATTTCTTTGGACGTGGTGTGGGTTTCAATGCTGTTTCAATGAATGTGAGTTTCAAGGGCAGAGAAGTTTTAATGTTAAGTCTATTTTCATTGTGAAATAGTATTGCTTTGTTTAGCAGATGTCTATTAGTGTTTGTGCATTGTGCTGTAAAATGTAAAAATAAAATCCAAATAATCATTGTAGAAGTAAAGCAGTATGCACATTAGTGTTTATGGTAAATGGGGTGAAATAGCCAGGTAAGTGGACATTGGAATGGCTACAGGGGACTCTGGTGCCCTATTTTGGTTGTCTGTTCTTCAGTTTGCATTTGAAACTTGGTATCCCACAATTCCATTGGAGTGGGTGGAGTTATATAATTGTATATGCAAATGTTGTGTTAATTAGCATGCAGATTTGTTCATAGGTTCATAGGCAGGTACTAGGCTATTGGCCCTAGGGCATATATAAGCCTAGCCAAAAAGGTACCCTGACTTTCGCCACCCAAGAAAATTATTTTCCTGTGCCCCTGTTGAGCATACCTATTTTTCATGGGCCTTGCCTAGATTTTTGATATTTCCAGGTTGAGAGATATGTCCCCCAGGCTTTCAAATTTTGGGTAAAAATGTATCCACCTCTTAGAGCCTTTTTTAGGAAATACCAAAAAGACAAAACTGCCAACATAGTGAAAAAGTCTCCTAGAACCTTAAGGTGTTACTGCACAGTGCTAGGACCCTAAATAAAAAAAACTATACACCGTTCAAAACTTCCTCACTCTGGAGAATGTTGACATCTGTGCCATGACCAAGACATGGTTTAAAATCCATTGAAAGTACTCTGGCATTGCAAGGCTACATGCCATTTTAGACCAAAAACAGCACAGACTGGAGCCAAAGGTGGAGATGTCTTTATCTATGTCAGCAGCAAACATACCTTCAGTTTGGTTAAACAGGATGATACCATGGCGCTCAGCCATGTGCAAGTCACCATAGATAAGGTCTCTCACCATATCATGGCTAGTTACAGGTCAACATCTATGCCCCTGGAGTCTGACAGCTCTTACCTAAGGATACTAGAGACACTCACCATCCAACCAAACACCCTATTCATGGGAGACTTCTACTCCTGTATTGACTGGGAAATGCACACTGCCTCAAATTCACAGACACAAAGCTTCCTGGATTTTATTAAAACAAGCACTCTGGAACAAATAGTGCATGCTCCAACCAGAGGATCAAATATATTGGATCTGATACTCACCACCATGGGAGAGCATTGCACCCCTCTTATCTTAACCTCACTAGTGAGGTTGGATCACAAAGCTGTCTCCTTTGAAGTAAAAGTAAACCTGTAAAACCCAGCTAAACTGGTAATTGGAACTCTTCTAAGGCAAACTACATCCTATTAAATGACAGTTAGTCAAAATTCAGGGCTCCCCCTAACTCCAGGACCACAGCTACCTATGCAAAATTATTCACAAAGTCCCTATAAAACATGTTAATTGCCACATAGAGGCTGTCATACCTACCAGAAGTAAACCCAAAACATACACTAAAAACAAACTCCTCTGGTAGAATCCTTATCTAAAAAGGGGATATAATAAAAGACAAAAACTCATGTTCAAAATCAAGAAGAGCAACTCCCTTAAAGACAAGTGCTGTCTTAAGTCCAAAAAGGATAACTACAAAGTCAGGATAGCCTCATGGGCTAAGAACAATCACAAGGCTTTCTTCAGCTATGTTCAGAACCTTAAAAGTAGCACATAGCAGTCTGCTGAACTGGTGGTGAACAGTACCACCTTCACAGATCAGGGTGATATAGCAAATCTTTTGGATGATAAATTCAGTTCAGCTTCACCCCCACTCCCCCAGCTCCATCAGGGAAAATCCCCTCCAACCTACTACCCCTACCTATTAGCAGGGGTCGTGTGCTGGCACCTCTCACTAAAGAAATAAAGTGAAAAACAAATGACATCCAAACTGCTCAATAATCGACCACCTTTATTACCAATCTGGTACCTCGGTCATTTGCCTTCACAGGATATAACATCACAACTTAGCGCACTGCTTTTATAGAGGTAGGAACCCAATCAATTTGAATTTACACAATTAGTAAAACAATTAAATGACACTAAATAAATTTAAATATAAAATACTTATTTAAAATGAATTTACACAGTTAAATTAGAACAAATACATTAAAAAACATACATTCACTTCTTGATTTAAACCCCTAGCAGACAATGTTCTATAATTTAATATCATTTTTATTTCTAATTCATTTAATTTGGTTAGATAATTGCATACCCCCCCCCAGGAAGAAAAGGTTGTGCCAATACACAGGAAAAAGAAACCAGCATCTGATCCTGTATGTTCTTTAATAGAATGTTCTGTCACTGGCCTTTTCATATTTTTATTTCTTATGTCACCCAAACATTCCAAAATATGAACTTTTAACTTTGCATTTGGTTTGACCCACATACCAAGCTGGAAATCTACAATCACATCCTGTAATATATACAATCCCTGCCCTCACAATTAAATGAATCATTAGCAATAACATTTCTTCCATTAATTTTTGTTTGAGTAAGGTTTTTAACTTTAGGACATACCTTACAATGTACACAAGAAACCATACCCTTACATCCTAACAGTAAATTTTGAGGTCTTTAAACATAATTTAAAATCTCTTTCAAATTATTATTTCTTCGATAACAGACTGTGACATGTTTTGGAAAAAGTTTCCCTGTTTCCCCATCATTACTAACTACATGCCACAAATCCCTTATACTATTCTCCAAAATGTGAGAAAAGGGAAAATACTTGGAAACAAAAAATAATCTTTCCTTACTCCTAACCAAATTTATATCAATGGACTCATTATACCATGCTACATTATAGGAACTCATTTTACCACCTTCCAATAGGCATTTTATTGCTCTGTTAATTTGTCCTGCAGTGTAGCCTCGATCTTTGAGCCTATTTTCTACCCTACATAATTCTGTCTGTCTTAAAGCACCATGAATCTAAAAAATGGGGAGGATGCATGCTAGTTGCATAAAAAATTATTCACCTCTGTTTCCTTTCTATAGGTTTAAATTTAACATCCTTCTCCCCTCCAGATATAATGCAACATCAAGAAAATTAATAGACTTCCTATTTAATTCATAAGTAAATTTGAGATCATAGGTATTTCCATTTAAAATCTCAAAAAATTCCAAAAATTCATTGTCACCACCCCTGCAAATAAAAATTAAATCATCTATATACCTCTGAAACAAATACACGTGCTCAGAAAAAAATTTAGTTGGGTACACATTTCCTTTCAAAATCTTTACTCATATATATATATATATATATATATATATATATATATATATATATATGGGTCTACTACCAGAGATCGAAATTACACTATTTCGAAATCTGGTAGTAGATGCCCACTAAAGCGAAAGTGCACTTTCACAAACACCACTAGAACGAACGGGCAATGTCCTCCACTGTGATGCGATAGTCACGGACCTTAGGGTTAGGGCTTGGGTTAAGGATAGTGGATAGCCCTACTAGCTATCCACTATCCTTGACCCAAGCCCTAACCCTAAGATCCATAACCATTTGCTCAAGTGGTGTTCGCGAAAGTGGTCTTTCGGTGAAGTGCACTTTCACGTTAGTGGGCATCTACTACCGGATTTCGAAATAGTGTAATTCGATTTGAACCCATATATATATATATATATATATATATATATATATATATATATATCTATATATATATATAATAGCATAAGTAGGGGCAAAGGATGCCCCTGTAGCTGTATCCTTCAACTGTAAATAACTTCATCCTCAAAACAAAAATAATTGTGGGTCAAACAAAACTCCTAAAGAGAGATCAAGAAGGATATATGGGGTCCCATTCCTGTTACATTTTCCATCACCTCAAGTCCCCATTTATGTTGAATATTAGTATACAATGAATTCACATCCACCATAACCCAATAATAATCATCTTGTCATGTGAGCCCTTCTAAATTCACTAATAACTCTTATGTATTACTAATCTGAGCCAGCACCATTCCCAAATTATTTAAGTTGAAAATCCAAAGAAAATGCCCACATTTTGTATGTAAGAGCCCACTCCTGAAATAATGGGTCTATCCAGAAGATTTTGCAAATTTTTGTGTACTTTTGGAATGGCATAAAAGACTGGGTTAACTGGCTTTTTGGGGTTCAGGCGCCTAGGCAGAGAGACATTTCCCTGTGGTACATTTGACTGGGGACACATGGCTGAAGTGACATGCAGCTGCAGAGGAATATGGCTGCTCACAAATTCCCTGTGGGCAAAGAGAAGAATATGTTGCCATGCCCACAACTTCAATAACCAAATGCACAGGGGGAAAACAATGTCCATGGTACCCAAGGCAACGTGCGACAGCAGGAAATATGACAGGCATCAGTAGCAGGCTGCCCAGAGGGCATGTTAGTGGCAGTAAGAATGCAGTGCACAATGGGCAGTGCCTTTATAAGTGATGTGCATGGACCACTACCCCTTTCACAGTGTCCAGGGAACATTACCTTAAATGCATACTGGAGCATAAATGTGACTACACTTGCATGCAGGATTTCCTCCATGCTGTAGCACACTTCTACATGTTGTGGTTACATAAGCATGTACTGTACACTGAGCACAATGCTCATTACTTCTTCTGCCACCATGCATTTGGTTATTAAATTTCTGACCATGGCAGTGTGTGCCTCTCTTTGCCCACAAGGAATTTGCAAACAGCCATATTTCTTTGCAGTTGAATGTCACTTCAGCCATGTGTCGCCAGTCAAATGTACCACAGGGAAATGTCTCGCTGCCTAGGTGCCTGAACCCGGCTTTTTGATATAAAGCCTAACTACAAGAAAACCCAGCCCTTCCCCTTTCCAAAATTTCTAATAAGGCCATATTGAAAATGGTAACAGGGTTATTCATTAACTTCACATACTCCATCTGATCAACCAACAAATAATTTACCATTTTAAAATATTTCACCTTATTCATAATCACCCAATTACCCTCTTTATCCACATGTCTAAATACATAAACATGCCTCAATTCACAAAGTTACTGTAGATCTAGCCTTTCCATCTTGGTCAAATTAAAAGATTTCTGGGAACATAAAATACTTCCCAGATTTGTGTTCCACTTTTTTACAGACCACTTTTCAAATAAGCAAATAGCAGTAGAATTTTGAGGTGGTATAAAAGTGCTAATATAAGGAAGGGGGGAACCTTCAACCTACCATACCCCATAAAAAAACACATATCATTTGAATCATTAACAAGTAAGTACATCAGACATTACATCAAATTGAAAATAAAATTCTGCTTCATATATTGACATATTCAGTCAAGAATCATCACTACACTCTAAAGCATCATCGGCAATATTCAAATTCTTCCCTTTTTTACTATCACAAACACTCTTAAATATAATTTTCTACAAAACTTTTTCACATCAGTTAACAAATTTACCAAAGCAGGATTTCTTATAGGAACATCCTAACTACCTCTCAGCAAAACAGACCTCACTGCAAAGCTGATATTCAAGTCCGAGAGGTTAATTATTTCCAAACTACTGTTACTTTCACTAAACAAATAACTGTCATTACTAGCAGTCCGATCAATAATGTTCAAGTCCTTAATCACACATCTTATATCTTCTTTATGTGACCTCTTCTCTTTCTCTGTCTCTTTCTTGACCATTTGGGTGAAAGGAACCATTGTTAAAGTCTGAATTTGTTGATTCCATCGTATGCGAGTAGTTAACTGGCCCTCAATCTTCAAATCAGACACTTTTTACTGGAACTCATATTCACTGAGGACACAGAAGAATCATGTCTAACCGTGTTGCTGCTCCCAAAAATTCTCAATTTTGACCTCCCATGTCTAGGTTTATGCTGCCACAAAAAGATAAGGCCATTCCCAAAGTCTTTAGCTCTCACTAAAGCCCAGAACACCACTTTTATGGGTCCTGACAACATCCCTGGTTGCCTACCAGTTGTCTAAAACATGACCTATTAGGACTACTTGAGGCACTCTTCAAGCTACAGCCTTGAAACAGGCTACATTCCAAGTGAATAGAGGACTGTAGCAGTCATTCCTGTCCACAAGGGTGGATCATCAACCAGCACAGGGAACTACAGACCCATCAGTCTAACAAGCCTGATATGCACAGCCATGGAATGAATTATCATGGAAATGATAAACGAACACATTGGCAACCTACAGAAACTCAACTCATCTCAATTTGGCTTTGTTAATGGGATGTTATACCTACTTAACCTGGTAGACTTCTTTGGGATGGTCACCAAGGCAATGGAAGGCATTCAATACAGTACCCCACTCAGGCATTGTTGACAAGCTATTTGAGCTAGGCATAAATCCCTACATAACTCCCTGGATTGCCAGTTGGCCCACAGATAGGACCCATAAAGTCAGAATCAGTGAGACCACCTCCACCTAGAGACCAGTCACTAGTAGAGTACCCAGAGCTAGGCCAGCTCCTGTTTGGCATCTACTTCTCAGAAATCAAGGCTAACATTCAAGGCCTCCGGCTCACCAAGTTTGCAAATGTCTGTAAATTGAGAGCTATTATATATTCCCCTCCAAAATATCAACATCTTGCAAGAGGATTTAACACAGACAAATAACTGGTGCCAAAGCCATGGCCTGAAACTTAGTGCCAAAATGCATTAAAATGCCATTTGGGAAAGTGTAAACCCAAGTTAATTACTCCATTGATAAAATACTCCTAAGAGTTGACCCAATAGTAAGGGATATGAAACATACGTAGACAACAATCTGGCCTTTGGTCAACATGTAGCTAAGATTGTAAGAAAATCATTCTATGTTGCCCAACTTATAGATAAGGGTGTAGCATCCAGGTCCAAGGAAGTTCTAGTACCACTCTACTTGGCACTTATCAGACCTATCATTAAGTACAATGCTCCCTTTGGCTTGTATCTAAACAGACACTTTTAACAGCTGCAACAGAGCATGAATGCCCAGTCCTGCACTGATTGCTTAAAGATTCTGTCTCTGTATTCACTTTCCTACAGGCTGCTGAGAGGAGATCTTTGCCTGGCTTACAGGACCTCCTCAGATCTAGCCCTGATGAATCTGTTGCACATGTGCAAAACAGCACCAGAAGCACTAGATTCAGGGATCTGAACCTAGCTTGTGACATAAATAGAATGTGCTGGAGAGACAGATATGTGTCCATGTGTCCCAAAGGATCTCCATACTGGAATAGGCTCCCCATCCCTGACTCTATTCATAGGTTCATAACAGATTACTAGGCTAATGGCATAAGGGCCCTTACAAGCCTAGCCAATATAACCCAATTTTACCCACTATATGGCCCCTAGGGCTAGAGGGTGGTATGGATTTGTGCCTGTGCATTGAGTATCTTACAGATTGCCTCTGTCCATAAGGGACATAGGCACTAAGCCAGGTGTGAATTTGTGATTTCCCATCCAATGATCCAAACTGAATTTGAAGATGGCCAGGGAAAGGCTCTGCTTAATGTGAATAGGAAGCCTCTTCCAAGGACCAATCTCTGAGACACACATCTGTCTCACCAGCATGTTTTGTTTGAGTTTTTGTTGAGTTTAGATCCCTAGATTGGATGACCCTTGTGTTGTTTGACTTGCAGATGTGTAACAGCTCCATCAGGGCTGGATTTGTGAGTGCCTTGTAAGTCAGGCATAGGTCACCCCTTAAATAGTCGATAGGAGGCAGAGTAAAGGGATAGGGCTTTCAGTCTAGCTACATAGTTCATGTTGTTTACACCCTGTATTTTCTCTGTGAGGAACCTCTGAGGTTACTCCAGCTGCTGTAAGTGCCTAGTAAAGTACATGCCAAATGGCACACTGTACTTGATTATTGGTCTAATGAGGGTTGAGTACAGTGGGACTATAATTTCCTTGAATACCTTTACTTATAAGTTGTGCCACATAAAGGACTTCCTCACCACTGTGGACATATGGTGGTCAAAGTTCAGGCTTCTGTCTATCTGTCTACTTAGATCTCCCATCTCTAAGTCTACTCTTAGGGGTGTGCTATTGATGTTGTAATTTGCATGGGTATTTTACTTCCCAAATGGTGTGATAATGCATTTTTTCACATTTAGTTTTAGACCATGGTTCTGGCACCAGTCACTTGTCTGATCTAGATCCTCCTGAAGGATGTCTGATTTGTTGGGGGATTCACTGATTGCCGTCAGCTTGAAGTCGTTGGCAGACTTTGTCATCCAGAGGCATTCCACATTAGCCTTTACTTCATTGAAGTATATTCGAACAAGAGTGGTCCCAACACTGAGCCCTGTGACACAATACTTGTAACTGGCCTCTTGCTGGATCTGGATTCACCCATTTTAACGTTGTGTCCTATCCATGAGCCAATTGGCTATCCATCTGGTGACATAGGGAGTTATGCCCAGTTTTGTGAGTTTATTTATAAAACCTGCATGGGGAATTCTGTCAAATGCTTTGGCCAGGTCAAGGTAGGTGGTATGTACTGTTTTACTGTCATCCATGGCTTTAGTGATCTTCTCATAGAAATCTAACAGATTCAGTAGGTATGACCTGACCTTGACAAAAGCCGAACTGGGTGGGGTCCAGTATTTGAAGGTTTCCTATGTCATTACTTATCAGGTCCATGATTGTTCTTTCTATGGCCTTACATATAAGATGAGTCAAACTTATGGGTTTGTAATTTCCCAGGTCAGTAGATGGTTCCCTTTATGGAGAGGGATGACTGTTGTTGCCCTCCACTCTTTTGGGACAAACCCAGACCAGAGGCTGTGGTTAAATAGAGATCCTAATGGGCCTGATAAGTCCTGATGTAAACCTTTTAAGAGGCAACCTGGTATATCATCAGGCCCCATTGAAGCCATGTTTTTAGCTTTAGAGAGTGCAGTGGCAGCCTGTTCTTTGGTGATAATTGGCAGTGGAGTGATGAAGAGTATTTCTTGAGGGAGAACTGGGGGTGATGGGGAGGTGAAATCTGAGCTAAATTTGTCAGCCAGCAGATTTTCTATATCTTCCACCTGAGTATAGGTGATGCCATATACAGCTAATTCCACACATTGTTGGGTGTTTCCCTTAAGAGTGCAGACATAACTGAAAAATGCCTTATGGTTATCCTTAGCTTTGAAGCTATGTTTTACCTCAAAGTCTCCTTTCAGAGACTTGACTAGTTCCATGACTCACTTGTTTAGACTAATGAGGGACTTTTTGCTCTGTCGTGCACATTCCCTCTTACTTCTTGACAGGATTTTCTTTCTTTTGTTGTACAACCTATTAATACCAGTGTCCACCAGGGTGGCTTGTTTTTGCAGTTTGACCTGGGTTTATTTCAGTCTGGTATTGCCATTTATAAGCAGTTATTTATGTGGTTGTACAGGGTTTTTTTGTACACCACTGCATACATTTATGTGTTTTCTGAATTTGGGTGAGCTTGGAAACTAGTTATGCTGTCCCTTAAAAGGGGATAATTTACCTTAGAGAAGTTCTTAAAGTTTTGGGGTTTAGGTGGGGGGACTAGTTTTACTTTATTTCAAGGGAGATTGCTTTGTGATCTGATCTTAACAGTGAGGACAACACATTGGGGGGGGGGGGGTGCAGCACTTGCCCATATTTGTGAGTAACAGATCTAGGATATTTGTTCCCCTGGTGGGAGTGCAGACTAGCTGGTCCAGGGCATGTGAATTTACAAAGTCAAGAAATCTTTGGGCCTGCATGTTAGTGGTCACGTATTCCTCCTAATTAATTGAAAGGTAGTTAAAATCACCCATAAGTATGATATTGGGCTGGATGGTGAATGATTCTAGTACTTTTAGGTATGGTGTATGGGTTTCCTGGTTCATGGTGGGGGACCCGTAGCTAGCAATAATATGGTAATGAATTTTTCCCATGGTTAGTTGGACATGGAGTAGCTCAAGCATGTCATATTCCTTGACCAGCCTTGAGATATGCTTATTCTTTTTGGAGATAGATACACTCCACATTTTGCTCTTTCATGTTCAGCAGGTGGTCAGAATGTATGAAAGGCGTTATAGCCATGCACTGCCAGAGTGTTTTCCATGGCTTTGAACTATGTTTCAGTAACTGCACAGATGTCAGCATCCTCTAGGATGAGGAGAGCTTCCAGGGAGTGCAGTTTCTTTTTGAGGCTCCTACCACTGAGCAGTAAAATCTTCAGCTTGTCCTGAGTAGTATTCAAATGAAACCTTGACAATTAGATGGGAAATCATAAATTTACCCTCAGTCTGACCCCCATGTACCTTATGGACAGAGGCCATCAATAAGAAAAGTGTTATCTTAACACTCACCTACAAATCCTTAGTTATGTCCAGTCTAACATGTCCCCTGTATGGATGCCCATGATATTTGGGACCCAAATGACTTGGGATCCAAAGGGCTCTAGTGGTTGTTAACCTAGTAACAACATACGAACCTAAGAAATTGGGTATAAGAAATTTGAGTGTAAGCTACTTCAGATGACCATCTGATCATTTTATCTTAAGATTTAGACTGAGAAATAACTTACCAGTATAGACATGAGGGGCAGGAAAAATGAATACTAAGTTAGAAAGGCACCTACTGTTTGGAGTGCTTGAATGGTAGCACTCACTTCATGCATTTATATGCATACATACTCTTTTTATTATTATTATTAATTCACTAGTGCCTATTTTGTACTAAATTTATTAATGTGGTACACATAAAGCATAGAAAGAGTAGAATCATAAACACTACAACTAAGACCCTGTTAAAAAAATCTCATTTCCCAACCCTGAGACAGATTGGTTATCCATGTTATATAAAATGTACAACTATAAGATGTACCCAAATGATATTCACTACCTGAAATAATTGTGCAATATTTTATTTCACTTATTCTCCCCTCACTGAGAATAAATACATTTTATTTGCCTGTGCTCACTCCAGAAATATCTGTATATTTGTTATCATGGCACAAAGTTCAAAATTTGACCTCCATGAATCCTTGCTGTCTATGACAGCCATTTCGCTTTTACCCTACATTTGTTTACTGCTCTCAATATATGTCAAGAAGCAAATTAACAACCTGCATTTCCCCTGTTTTTATACTGACACATATTAAAATAATGTATTTTGTATTCTGTTAGTATTCTTTTATTAACAGTGTTTCTACAATGTCCTGAATTTTATTAAATAAGCTTTATTGCTTTTTTTCTCTGGTAGTAATAACACATTTTAACCAATGCTAAAATGAACCTGTCACCTTGCCCTTTAAGCTGATGTCTGAATACTGTCACCTTTGAAGTTGTTTGGCCACATGCCTCTGCTGTGCATATTATGAAAATTATACACACATCTTGTGCATAATGTAAACATTGTATACTCATTTTGTGCATATTATAAAAACATATACACTCAGTGCATATTGGGAAAACAGTCTGGTAAACAAAAACATAAAATAACTGTATTTCCTATTAATAGAATTTTAACAAAAAATCTTGTTGTAGCCTAATGACACCCATTTGTTGTCCAGATTGGCTCATTGGACACGCAGTGCATTTTCAGAAAAAACCTGAAAGCAATGTCTGGTAAAGTGACTTTCTCAAGGTCACGCAGTAGGCAGATGAGAACTGAGGGAATCAAACCCTGTACCACAGGAAATGAAGTTCACAGCCTTAACTGCAAATTTCCAGACATATTGCCGATACCCTTTTCTTTAGAGGATAAAGCAAGCAAATCTGTTTTAATAAATGAATTAGTCCCTTTATTAGTCACTATAAAATAAACTACAGTCACTAAAAGTTTCTCACACTTCCTAAGTAACAATTCCTCTTGATGCACAGACACAAAAATGTCCTTTATACTATCTGATGCATCACCTTTAACTCTGCAAGTAGTCCTGCTACTTTTTGACTCATGACTTTCAACGTATTTTCCATTATTTTCTTAACCATTTGCAACTAAGTTACCCCTTCTCCCTTTGTCCCTAATTAATCAATTCTTCAAATGATTAGTTAGTCCTATTTTACTTATTTTCTTCAAAAGAATTTGAGCATTACTAATAACACATTATTAAACTCATGCAGGAAAAAATCTGAATATGGAGATTTCTTACTCTTGTAATTTCAGGAAAAATTACCTTTTGTGAAAATTCACACGTTCATATGTGTAACATGATCTGGATACTGCGACAATAGTTACCACTGATTTGAAGCAATTACCAAATTTTGTTGGTTACCACCCTCTGCATGAATTAAGGTTTCCATATGTTAACACATAATTTTTACCAGTGTTGAAATCTTTTTGCAAAACTGTCAGTTTTTCTCTATGAACCATGGACTAAGCATGAAGACATTATTTGTGGTATCTTGACACAAAATAAATAATTTTACTGGAACTTGCTATATATTACAAAATACCCATTTCCTTTTGTGTCAGATTAGCAGTCACTGGTTAGCTGGGAATCAAACCCTCAATTTTCTGATTTCACATAACTTAAATAGTTAATAAATAACAGAAAACATAATTTCTTCCAGTTGCAATTCCCTGTATTTCCTCAGTTATTACTAATTTATTTAACTGTGGCTAAACTCAGAATAGTGATGACTTTCCCAGCCTTTTGTCTGCCTCATGTATTAAACCATGTTTGTTTTTCACTCCACGCAGAAGTCAGTGAAGAACTTCCTATGGTGAGTATATAATTACTTTTCATGTGGCTTTGTAGACGTGCATGTCTTGTCTTTATGTCTATACCCTGGGATAGCACATTAGAAAATAACTGTGTCTGAATACCATACACATGTATAAACAAACTTGTTCCTCTTGTAATATCTATTCATTAAACATATTTCTAATTCCAATTTACCTGTGATGTTCACGTTATAACAATAATAAAAAATGTGAATTTAATCAAAACAGCTTTTTTAAACAAAACATCTTTATTAAATCAACACATATGACATTGGCAATCATAAGTTTATATAAATGAAAACAAACCATATTAAAATAATTTTAGTTGGAAACATTATACATCACAAAATATATTGACATAATTTTAGTTGCAAAGATTATACATCATTTATAATCTATCCAGTTATTGTTACTCAAACATTATATAGCTCATTTAAATCCTGTCTTCTTTTAAACCTCATTCCTCCTCATGTATTGCTCCCACAATTCCTATTTTTTCTATGTAATTTGCTCCTACCCTTTTCTAAAGATCCCAATTTCAATTGTTTTATCTCTGTTACTATATTCACTGCTTCTAGTACAGTTGATTTAGACATTGATTTCCATTTTCTAGTAATGACTTTTTTAGCAGCCACCATAATTAGACTCAGCAAGGCCTTACTGTGTCTAGGCAATTCTGATTCTGTATAATAGCTCAAAAAATTATTTCCTTAGTCACACCAATTTGGTCACCCAGTATCTCTGACAGAGTAGTCTGCATGGAATATTTAAAGCCTGCCAACTCATTATACTCCCAAAAGTATCTTCCCAATTACCTCTTGCTTCCCCATAACACCTCCAACATTTGCTGTCTACTTGAGGAAAAATTCTTTGGAGTCTACTTGGGGTATAAAAATACCTATTTAAATATTTCCAAGCAAAGATCCAAAATCTTCTAGACTTTGTTGCATACTGGGAGACATACATATATCCCCCATTGTTTCTTTGTGAATTGCTTATCTACTCTCTCTTCCCTATCCTTTCTAACCTCATCTGATTGATTCTTATAGTTATTATGCAATATTTAACATGCTGTACTAATGATTCCTTTTTAACAGCAGCTTCTGTTCTAGATTCTACTAAAAACTATACCAGTGCTGGTCTTTCACTTAGGATCCCCTATTTCTTTCTCTTTGACTATACTCTGATATCAGTCCTTGATAGGGAAGGCAATCTCTAGCCTACAGTCCAAATCAATTCTTGGCCTCTTCCTATTCTATTACCTTTCCCTCTCTAATTATTTGCTTTCAATACCTTGATTCATTTGCTAGTTTTATCCAATAAATACCAGCCCCCTCTTGCTTATTGTCTGTATCCCTAAGTGCAGTCATCCCTATCAGCACAATTTCCTTTCTCCATTCCCGTATTGGCATAGTTCTTAGAACACTTTCTGGTACATTATTTCCATGATGAATGATGCGAGCTTCACCCCCACTAAATGTGCATTGATTTGTACCCTTCTAGATATTGTTTTGAATAACAATATTTTTGTTTTTGGTAATGATTATTATATGCAGAAGGTTGGCGTGGCTATGGGCACGGCTTGTGCCAATAGCTACGCCAACCTATCTTTAGTGTAATGGGAACATTCATTTGCCTTGCCTAATGAAGTGTATGCTAGACATATTGCTGGTACACTAGATCTGTGGATATCTTTCTGTTGTGGAAAGGTACCGAATGTGAGTTGAAGGATCTGTTTTTTAATGGAACTACTAGTTTCCTTAATTTCACGTCTAAATATTCTATGGACGTTATTGATTTCTTAGATGTGACTATAAGTAAGGATTCTTTGAATGAAATTAACACACACCTCTATATAAAGCTGGTCAGGACAAATAACCTTCTTCACAATGCAAATATGCATCCCAACTATACTAAGTGTAATGTAGTGAAAGGGCAAATATTTAGAGTGATGGGACTATGTAATGATGATAAAGAACTCCATAATGCACTTTTAAGTTTGAAGTCAGATTTCTGTGAAAGAGGATATAAAGGCCATTTATTGATCGTTATATAAATGAGGCATGGAAAGCCAGGGGTGACCGCTGCAAACCCTACTATAATGAAAGATTGGCTGGAGACCTGAATAGTACTATAGATACAGGTTCGAATGCCAGGAGAGATGATTATAAATTAAGGATGCCTTTAACATTCTCTAGTAACATTAGCTCAGTATGTGATGTTATTACCAGAAATTGGGGTATTTTATCTACTGTTGATGGTTTAAAGGATGTTATAAATAGCAAACCAGACTTTACGTTACATAATAATAAAACATTAAAGAGTCAGCTATGCTACAGGTTTGATGGCTCTATTTGCAGGTGTCAATCTGATAGAGTGGGAACGTATCCATGCAGGAACTGTACAGCATGTACACATATTCACCCAGGTGTTAGCTTTACACATCCCCATTTGGGTTTTAAGTTTATTAGTATTTTTATGTTGATTGTAAGACACCCAATGTTGTTATTTTGCATATTGCACTATATGTTTTTCATACTATATTGGTAAGACAAATAGGCGTTTCAAGGATAGGATACTTGAGCATTACAGAGATATTAGGAATTGCAAAGAGAGCAGTGCCCTTGCTGTACATAACAAAAATGAAGGCCCTAATCATATTTTTAAATTTTTTTGTATTAGAGGTATTGTGTGAGAATAGGAGAGGAGGTGACCTAGTGAACCAGACTGAGGCCTCGGAACAGAAGTGGATTATGCTTTATGCTGCAGATAAAACACCAGGCCTCAATAATAAGGTGTCCCTAAAACCTTTTTTAAAATCTCGACCACTGAAACATTAATTTATTTATTTACTATTTATTCCTATTATTACTGCGGTAGCATTGTCACCTCACAGTAAGACGTCCTGTTCGATTCTCAGTTAAAGCGTCGTCTGTGTGGAGACATGCGTGAATGGGCGTACCTTTGTTGAAGGTTGTGCGTCAGAGCTGGCAACTCGGTACGTAAAAAAAATCTACTGCCAATTATTAGCGGACCGGAGTTCCGCTGTGGTGACCCCTAACCGGGAAAAGCCGAAAGACACAACAACAACAACTTTTTTATATTTGAGACATGTATTGCAGCCTTATATGTTTTATAAAGTTTTTAAAGAATGCATGTTTTTATGATATTTTTCATGATGTTTTTAGATGTCACTACCTCTTTAATGAATTCTTTTCTACTAATGGTGCTCTTAATTGGAGTAGTATAAATTTAGTGAATGAGTTTGTTTTTGTAGTCTGATGAAGGGGTTGTATCCCTGAAAGCGCTTACTCAATAAAGTCTACAGCCATGGTACAGCGTGTGCATTCTTCTTCTCTTTGAACATTTTCCACAAACACTCTATTGTTGCCCACATTTAGTACTTTGTCATTCTGCTACACTTTTGTCAAATCAACTCCTTCTGGTGGTAGGATTTCATCTTTACAATTAAAGGTCTAGGTTGTTTTCTTATGGCCAGGTTGGAGTATACACACAATGTGCCCTTTCAATTAACAACTCCTGCTGTGTAATACCAGTCCAGTTGCTTATTTGTGCTTTCATAAAATTAATAGCGTCTGCTCCTTCCAGCTTCTCTGGTACAGCAGAAAATCTCAGGTTTTCTCTACATTCTCTGTCATCTAATTCTATTATTTTTTGAAACATCTCATATTCAGCCAGTCTTTTCTTCATTTTGACCTATGAATTTTGCAGTTTTATCACTTCATCTGAATATCTGTTTAAAGCTTCTTCCATTTTCAGCCTTTTGTTATTTGAGTTGATTTTCTCCATCACTGTTTTGTTTATTTTAATCAGCTCTGAGTACATTTGACTTATTTTTCCTCTAGGTTACTGAAAGTCATGTCTTGCACCAAAGCTGGAGCTTGCACTTCTTTTTGCTGAACAGCTGCAGAATTCTTCCCAGTCAGTGTTTTTTCTTCATCTTTTGTGATTGAATTTTCTTTCACTTTCTCTGAATTTGTTTTTTGCTGGCATCCAGGCAGTGGACTTACTAACCAGCTACTGAAAATTACCCCAAAATATGAGTTTACTGGCTCTGTCTACTGAGTTTCTGTTTTCAGACTGGGGAAAGCTGAAATTAAGCTGTTACTCAATGTACAGACATCTTGGAAGACCTCAAACCAAAACCACTTTTGACAGAATATTTCATACACTTGGAAATTTACACTTGCATATTTCCTTCCCCCTTAGCAATTGTGTTATTTTAAACAATCTGGTGTGTAACCATAATAAATGGCTTAATTTAATATTCTGTTGTTTTAAAGCTCACAAATCACCCTCTGTGTAACTACAGTACTCCACTAGGATATCAGTGTATGTAACCCACTTGATTATTTTCCTTTCAATGAATGCAGTCTATAAAAGTCTTATTTATCAATATATTTGAATGCTTTCAGTCTTCTCCTCATTGGGAATATAGCAAATTTAAACCAAGTGTGTTTTGCAATATCCGAGGACCCACTTGCACAAACACCTCTTTTCCTTATTGCATCGTCTAGAATAGGCAAAATATTTTGATTTACTGTTTAATACTTATAAACTATACATTTCCACACACTATAAATATACAACTTTGAATACACCTGAATTTTTGTTACTAATAAAGTCTTGTATGCATGCATTTTTGCAGTTAATCTGTATATGCAACTCACATTAATTTATGAAACATTTAGCATTAAAAATGTTATATGAAATAAACGAAAAACACTTGCATAAACCTTAGATTGTCTTTCCTAGTATATACATTAGGAGTGGGGTGTCTCATGCACACAAATATTTCTACAGCAGTCTGTATATGTTTGTGTGTGTGAGCACTTGTGTAAACATACTTGTGTACATTGGTAATTACTCAATAAAAAACAGAGCTCAGAACTGTTCAAAGGCCAAACAATTAATCCATTACTTGTGCAGAAATCTGCACATGCCTTTTACAGTAATTGCTCTGTAAAAGTTTTTGTTAAAACAATTGAACATGCTAATCAACTTTTCAGTGCCAGTGTAAAATGCCTTTTTTAATGTGTTGGAGAATTACTGTAAAATACCTTTTGCACTCTACCACAGAAGTCCTATCATTCAACAACAGTATACTGATTCATCAGTACTAACAATTTTACCTCATGTGACAATTCAGAAACTTTAAAAGTCAACACTATAACCTCATAGAAGTGATTTAGCATCCTGTAACATCATGTTTAACCATCCATGAGATTAATTTTCTTTTAAACTCATGAACATTTACTGGTGATGTGACACATCTTGCATACTGCCCACACCTGAAAATCATTGCATGGGAATGGCTGGCAACAACAAGAAAATATTTTTATTAGCATTAATAACATTTATTTTGTGTCATGTCAACACTTGGAATTAAGACCTGTCCAAATATAACTGTTTTAAAATGTCACTATGCATAGAACCTGTGAAAAGAAAGAAAAGGTTATTTTCTGTTTTGCTGAAAAAGGCAGTCTGAAGATCAGAGGTCTGGCTTTCTCATAATACAGAATGCAGTGTCTCTGCGTAAGCATTTTTCAATTGTCGTCTTCTGTCTGAAACTTTAGAATTTATAGCACATAAGCATGAAATAATTGGAAAGTCTCTC
Source organism: Protopterus annectens (assembly GCF_019279795.1). NCBI lineage: Eukaryota > Metazoa > Chordata > Ceratodontiformes > Protopteridae > Protopterus > Protopterus annectens. The sequence continues at coordinate 1,728,966,531 of NC_056735.1, forward strand.
ATTCTGCTTTTAACAGCAAACAGAATGAATTATGTGCTTATCTCTTGCAAAACAATTGTAGTATGGATTATTTCCTTTTTAAACTGTCCAGCACTCCTCTTGTTGTAATTAGAAGTCCTAGAAAAATATTGCCAGGTAGAATACTGTCTTCCGTTGTAAATTACAGCATACTTTCATCCGTCTTTCTTGGGCAACTCAGAGGAACAAAGACCAAGTGACAAACTCACATGTACTCAGAGACTTGTTTATTGGTAAACTCTATACAACAAAAAAGTCAAACTTAGAAACTTTTTTTGCTGTAATTGCTGATAGCTTCTGAGAATCCCGACTTGCATTTATCAATCTATTTTTCCTTAACAGTTCCTATCTGCATGACGGGCAGCCATGGTGGTGCAGTGGTTAGCATTGTCCCCTCACAGCAAGAGGTTCTCCGGTTCAATTCTCGGCTGGGGTGCCTTCTGTGCGGAGTCTGCATGTCCTCCCTGTGGTCACGTGAGTTTCCTCTGGGTGCTCCGGTTTTCTCCCAAAGACACGCTGTAGGTGGATTGGACACTCTAAATTGGCCGTAGGTGTAAGTGTGTGCATGTGTGTGCCTTCTGTGGAAGGTTGGGTGCTGGGCTGGCAACTTGACACTGTAAAACTCCACTGCCAATCATGAGCAGACAGGTGATCTGCTGTGGCGACCCCTAACTGGGAGAAGCTGAAAGAAGAAGAAGTTCCTATCTGCATGACAATTACAGATTACCCTGTATATTTTCTCTCATTGTGCCTTCTATGTAGCAGATATTATATTACCATTTACTGTACTAGACCATACAGCACATTATTAATGCTTGATTAGACCAAAACGTATTAGAACATTATCTTCTTATCTCCATGGAAACTCCCTGTAAGAACTTAACACAGTTCATTACTGACATACAATTAAATAAGAAAGTTTGCCCACTGTCCATATATCTTGCAGAATGAAAAACACTAAAATGGTACCTGATTCTGTAATTTTTTTTTTCTTTTTAACAACATATACTCCATTGTGTGTCCCCCATCTTGTGTATATTCAATAAGATGATGAGGCTGGGTGTTCATTTAAGTAGTTTATTACTTACAAGCACATCAGGATGGAGAATGGTAACATTAAAGTACATGAACTAACTGACTGTCTACTACACACATGCATGCTAACACCTTGGCTGCTAACTACAATATGGCATTCTTGCTTGGACATGCTCAGTACTTATATGCATGTGCTCACTGACTGGAATAGCTCTTAAAGGAACATATACACTCTGATCTACATCCTCCTTCTTTGACTAGTCAGTCATAGGTTCATAGTTTAGTACTAAGCTAACCACCCTTGCAAGCCATTTTAAGCCTAGCCAATTATCCCTTGTGAGACTCAAACCCTGCACCTTGTGCTTGTAAGGCAAACACCTTAGCCATTAAGCCACACTCCCAACATGTAAATAAACAATGACAATCATATGAGTATGCAAATTATACAAATATATGCAAATAACAATCATGTCCAGATTGCTGTTTATTTGACAGTAGGTCTTGAGATACAACCTGACCTCGTAATGTAGAACTGGGCTTAGCAACAGGGACAGTCACTGGGGAATGTTCTTCTTGAAGATTCTCAGGGATAGTTTCAGGAACAGGAACAGGCAATGAAATATTCTCTGGAACAGGAACTTTTGACAAATCACTCTGAGAATTACAGTCTTTGTTACAAACAAAATGTTATAACACTGGCTCAGACACCAGTAATAAATGTTTCCAGTTCTGCCTGAATCCATGCCTTGCGACTCAATGGTGTATGATCTCAGTTCCTCACACAAATGTTTCACAAGTCCTATTCAGTCAAATCCTTTTGCTGGCTGCATCCTCACTATCTCGCCTTCATTTAATGGAATCATAGGTTTGTTGGTTTTGTCATAGTAAGACTTTTGGGACAAACACTTCTTTAGGAGGTGAGTTTTTACTGCCTAGTTTTTAACAGTTGGAATCAACAAATGCTTACTGACTGGCAGTGTGGTTCTGTTTTTTTTTTTTTAAATTAACCTCTGGGCAGGTGAACCGAGAAGATTGTCATGAAGTATGTTTCTGAGATTAAGCAGATTTAGAAAAACATCTGTATTATCATGTTTAGACTTTTCTAACAGCTGTTTTGCACTCTGAACTACACGTTCTGCCAAGCCATTTGATTATGGGTATTCAGGACTACTCGTAACCTGAACAAAGTCCCAGGTTTCAGAAAATCCTTTGAACTGCTGACTTGTAAACTGTGCACCATTGTCAGAAATTACTTTGTGTGGACTACCATGGACAGAAAAATGTCTCTTCAACTTAGTAATGACAGTATTGGATATGAGATTAGGAAGTAGGTCAATCTTGAACCAGTTTGAATAAAAGCCTACTAATACCAAGTAATGTTGACCATTCCATTTGAAAATATCTGTAGCTACTGTCGACCTGGTAGCTCAGGGATCTGGCTTAGCTGAAGTGGTTCTTTTTGTTGATGTGGCTTAGTACTGTTACAAACGGAATAAGATGAAAGTTCTCTCTCAATGTCTTTTGACACAGAAGACCAAAATATTAGTCCTCTCCCCTTTCTTTTGGTAGAATCAGTTCCTGAGTGGCCACAGTGCAAGACGTTAATATACTCTTGTTGCAAGGATTTTGGAACAATCACTTTTGGACCTTTCATGATGATACCATTTTCCATCAAAATCTCATCTCTGCAAGCAAAATACTGCTGCACCTCTGGTGGTAAACACAATTGCCTTGGCGGCCATCCTTGACTGATAAAATGGTTGAGCTTCTGAAGAATTAGCGCTGAAGCTGTGTGAGTTCTAAACTCATCAATACATGTGGAAGAAAATGTTCTCACTTCCATGACTTCAAAATCAGGTTTCTCATTTTAATGCTGTTCAGTGTTTTTCTGGGTGATCTGGATAAAGTATCAGCAAGGTAAAGAAGATTCCATTTTGTGTAGACCAAGTGAAAATCATTCAATGCATACAATCAAAGAAGTTGCTGCTCTTATGCCTAATGCCACTGTTTTTTCTGTCTTAGATGCAAAAAAGTTAATTTTGGCAAAATTTGCAATTTCAGCATCTTGTATAGCAATCTCACAGGAGCTGTGTGCATAGGCTTTTTCAAAATAGTGACCAAATTTTGGTGGTCAGACTCGATTTGAATAGGTCAACCATAAATATAATCATGGAACGTGGAACATGCAAACACAACTGCCAAGAGCTCTTTCTCTATCTGAGTATACTGAATCTCAGTTCGGGTTAGGGTTCTGGATGCATAGGCTACTGGTCTACCCTTTGAAAAATAACTGCACCAAGACCAAACTTCGAAGCGTCACAAGAAAGAGTTACTGGTTTGTGAACATCATAATATCTTAAAGTGGGTGGACTGGCAATTCTCTGTTTCAGGACATCAAATGCTATTTGGTGTTGTTCTGATCAGGACCAAGTTACATCTTTGCATGTCAGCTCTCTGAGCAGTGCTGAAAGGTCACTCAAATCTGGAATGAACTTGCCCAAATAGTTGACCATGCCAAGAAAACTTTGTAAGGAAGTGACATTGCCTGGAGCTGGTATCTCAAGAATTGCAGATTGCCTGGAAGGATCTGGTAGTCAGCCTGAATTAGTAAACAAATGACCCACTTAAATATCTTCTTGTAGCCTGAATTTGCATTTCTGAGGATTCAACTTAAGATTCACCTCACGAGCATGTTCCAAAACTTTCCTGAGGTTTCTATCATGCTCAGCTTCACCATTGCCTCCTACAAGAATATCACCTACTATAATAGCACATGGATAGCCAGAAAAAAATTGCTCCATTGCACGGTGAAAGATTTTACTGACAGAATTTAACCCAATGGCATTCTCAGAAATCTGTACCTGCCAAATGGTGTACTGAAAGTCGTTAGCAATGAAGATTTTTGGTCAAGCAAATTTTGCCAAAATTAACTTTTTTGCATCTAAGACAGAAAAAACAGTGGCATTAGGCATAAGAACAGCAACTTCTTTGATTGTATGCATTGAATGATGAGGTTGTTTTAGTGCTTTGTTCAAGTCTTTTGGATCAATACATATTTTAATATCATCTGAGCTTTTCTTATGACCATCATGGAGGATACGCATTCAGTTGGTTCATCTACTGGACGAATTACACCTAGATTCATCATTCTGTCTAGCTCAGCTTTGACTGTGCCTTGCAAGGCTACTAGAGCTTTCCTTGCTGGTCTGATGACTGGGCTTACTTCAGGGTCTAACTTCATGGAGTACACAACTGGGAATTTGCCTAATTTGTCTTCAAAAAGATCAGCATAGTCAGAAAAAAAATAGTTTGTGTGAAATTTTCATTGTGATACATACTTACATGTTGAAGTTCTGCATTAAATGAAAGCAGTCCCATTTTCAAACTGTCTCTGAGGCCTAACAATGAGTGTACATGCCTTTTGACCACATAAAATTGCAAGTCATAGCTGTTTCCAGCAGAGTAACATGAAAGAACTACAGAGCCTTTGGTTTGAGTTTCTTCACCACCATAAGCAACACGCTTCACACACTTTGCCTAATCAAGCTTCTCACCAGCACTTACTTTGGTAAACATTTCTGCTGACATAACATTGCACTTTGAATCAGTATCAACTTTGATCTCTATAGGTCTCCCATTAATCAGAACAGTACAAAATACTTCATTCTTTTCCCACAGATCTACTGCATTGACTGTTTCACCAAGCACAGACACACCATCAACATAAAAAGTAGAGTTGAAGTTTCTGACTGATCAACCTTTCTCTTGGAATGTTCTCTTTTAATAAAACAGTGTGCCCCTTTAGATTTACAAAACCTTTTGAAATTATTCCACTTTTTACATGTGTGGCACTGCTGACCAAAAGCTAAGCACTTTTCTCCTTTGGGCTCATGATTACCTCCACAATTATGACAGCTGACTATGAGGCTTGCCACAGGTTTTCCTGACTCACCCCTCTCCTTTACTGAGCATGCTCTGGACTTTGCTAGTAAGACTTGTGGTGGGCCACAGATTTTGCTGCAGTGGCACAGGGCTTTACTGAAACAGCCATGTCCTTAGGCCTGTATTTTTTAACCTCGTACTGCATACTATCAACATTAGCACTGGAAGCATGCATTTCTCATTTGTTAGCATATTCATGTGCTTTTCTGTGAGCTCATATATCTGACAAATCTCTATGGCCTTATTCAAAGTTAAATCATTGTCTCGAAGCAAAATCTTTCTCATTGCATCATCTTTAATACCACACACAAGCCTGTCTTTTATCACCTCATCTATTAGCTCACCAAATCTGCACGTTTTTGCCTTGTTTCTCAAGTGAGTTATATATGCTGCAAAAGTTTCACTAGGCTTTATCTCTTGTGTAAAATATGTGCTGTTCCATTGTAATATTCATTTAGGACAACAAAATCAATCAACCCCAACAGCAAAAGAATTTACTGTAAAAGCAGTAGCCACCTGTAATACCAAACATCTGGTTTACTTAGCAACTTGCGGGAAATGTCCAGGTTTTTATATAGGCAAAACAGATCAGAAGTTTAAAGAAAGGATACTACGACCTCTAAGAGACATCAGACATAAAGACATGACAAATCCGTTAGCAAACCATATTGTGATCAATCCCAATCATGCATTTACATTTAAAGCTTTAAAAACTATACTTAGAGGTGGAGATATACAAAACCTCACAGAAATTTGTGAAATAAGTTGGATTACGTATCTGCAAGCCCACCGACCACCAGGTCTTAATATTAAGATCCCATTGAAACCAGTTTTAAAGAATGGATGCTTAACTGTTAATTGAATTGATATTCTTTTAAGCTAAGTTGTAATAAGTAAGTGAGAACTTAGGTGTGGCATGTGAGTTGAGGGGACCTGTGCTCCCCTCTGATTGAATAGAATTTTATATTCGGGATGGCATAGAGATGGGAAGCAGTTTCAGCATTAATCCAATATTAGTTGGTTTGCTTATACTGGTTTATTTTTCTCCCTACATAGTTTTGAGATTGCAATCATTTGGACTGTCCAAGTCAGTCAATACTCCCCCCCTTATTCCCCTTCTTCCTGTTCACTAAGGGGTTCCGTCCTCATACTCTGAGGGGTGGAACTAATTAGTAGCCTCTCATCAACAGGACATATTTGGGACTTTTAGTGTCCGATGGGTTGTGTTTCTATTGGTTACATCCTCAGGCTGTGATTAAAGGATGGCGCTTGGTAATGATAAACAATAAAAATAAATAATAAAAGATGATAGTGGTATCCTGCAAAGGCAAGATAAACTTATACTTTCCATAAGGACAGTCCTTGTAATGGCTGTACTGCCTTATAAGAGTACACGGTAAACTTGGGGGTATAATAGGAGTTACCCTAAATGTGTTCTTGTTCATTCATCTTTTTCTGCCAATATCTTGAATGTTTTATATTTTCTGTTGAACCAAAAGATTATATGCAGAGAACCAGGCTGAAAACCTTTTTGTAAGGCTTTTGTTGCTCCTATAAAGCAATGAGGAAACTTTGCTTAATGTGGGGCTTTTTTTCTCTTGTTCAACAGGAAGCTTTTGCTAATAGACAGTAATGTATAGAGGAAGCATAAATGAACAGGAATAATAAAAATAAAAATATTAAAATTGAGTTAAAAAAGTGGTAAAACCACTTCATTAGGTTAACATTGTCCACTTTTTACAGCAGGTTTGTAATGGAAAAGTTCTTGTGAACAATGAAGAAATAGCAGTGTTTATAAGACTGGCTGAAGGCTTGTTAATAGCACTCTAATAGGCTGCACGAGTGATTGGAAGGAAACAATACTTAAAGAATGTGATTGCTACTTATACACTATAGGGTGTTAACCTTCTCTGAGTGCAGAGATGTAAAGGACAGAGAGTGTACGTACTTGATTGAGGACACTGCAGCAGCAGCAAAAGATTTTGATTGGAAGCTAGATCCTGTGCAGAGTTTGTTTCTGACCAAGGACTAAGAGTTTAGAGGGCACTGCTGATAGGATAAAAAAACATTTTTAAGCCATTGGATTGGCTGCAACACAATATATATATTTTTACGCAGCACTTGTTATTTATGATCTGAAGGAGACTTAAGAACCCAAAATCACTTATCTTAGCTGGGAATTTCATGTGTTTTTAACATTTTTATTGTTTTTCTTCTAATAAAGAGTGTTTTTATCACTGTCAACACAGTGCAAGCTCATGGTGGTGTACCTTGAAGACTTTCCTACTAATATTCATTTAGGGGATACACATTTCTCTAAATTTATGTTTTAAGCACTCAGAGTCTTCCCTGGTTTAAGCCAGAACCACTGTATGGTGGTTTTCCCCCTTCCCTGCATACACAGCTGGGGCATACACAGATGAATGCTTCCTTTCAGTGGCTTCTAAACCAGCTAAATTAAGCAGAATAAATGCCTTTCTATGTGCATCCTTATCAGAAAAAGCAGCCTGTATGAAAATATCGTACTCTTGCTCAAACACTCTCCAATTTTCAGCAACATTATTATCAAATACAAGTGGACAAGGCCTACGAAATCCTTCTTCCATGCCAACAAATTGCCCTTGTAATTATATTCAAATGCACACACACACATATATACCAGGTGCTCGAAAAAAAATATTTAACTGTACCATAAACTCTATGAAATCACCTTATTCTGCAAAATAACTGTACTGTAATACTGCACAAACTTGCGAACACTTTGCACACTTCGGATATCTTGGATAGCCTTAGTTAATATGAAAAAGAAGCATGTAGCTAAAAAATACAGTCATTTCCCTTTTTTATAAATTTTATGCAATTCAGAAATCATTTCAAGCATTCCTGTAAGCATTTTGAGTATTTTTATCAACATATCATAGTTTTGAATATTTTGTTTAATTAGAAAGGGGGAATTCAATAAAGCCTACATGGAGTGATTTTCCATGTAGGCAGAGTGGCATGGCTCCAACATGGAAACCAGCAGCCATGCTATCCAGTAAACAGAGCAGAGGGGCGTGCATGAGAGTGTGAACACAGAAGTATCCATGGCGTGCAAATCACCTCATAAGCAGGTGAAATGCATGTAAATTAGGGTGTTTTGTGATCAAAGAAGCAGGTATCCATGCAGAACCCTTGTTGGTGTCAGACGTGTACACAGAAAATATCCATGTACAGAAATGTAAAAATTGAACAGAAGCTGTAAAACCCAATTAGAAGGTCAGAAATGTCATGGGAGGCACAGATATGAGGAAAACAATGCCTTGTGAGTTCAAAAACTAACAGAAAATAATATAAAATAATAGTTTTTTTAAATACCCATATTGCATTTGCATGGTGCACAGCAGCGTGCAAATATACCGTTATGCAAAAAAATATTAAAATGTTGAAAAACTAAAAATAAGACATATGTGGGAATAATGCATTATAATGCCCTGCATATAGTATGTACAATGGCAGGTTTCAGTGGTTGCTAAGGAGGCAGGCCCTGGAATAGTGAAGTATCCAAGGTATGTGCAAGGAGCTGTATGTAAATGATTTGGGGTTACTGAATAGCAAAAATGGGCCACTGTGTCCGCAGATAAAACCCGTGTAGCCCCAGAAACATGTTGGTGTCAGTAGAACAGATGACATAAAAAGGGGGTGTGTCACTATAAGTTTAAGCAGATTGGAGCTCAGCGGAGCCCGTTTGCGTGCCCCTCAGCTCAGCTAAGCAGGGGTGTGTATTTGGTGATGCTAAGTTATGTTTAGCTACAGGGCACGTGTTTTATCTGGTTTAAGCTATGCTGAACATGCCTGTGCATGGGGGTGTGACCAAACTGCTGAGCAGTGTTTACACCAGCGCCGCAGGTTTGCGTGCCTCGCTGCAGTGCTTAGCAGAGAAAGCATTTAAAAAAAAAAGGAAATAGCCTGGGAAAGCCAATCATCTATAAATTACTGATAAGACCTGTTCCATTGACACTGGGCAATGCAAACCCCTCAGTAATATACCTGGCAGGTGGAATGCATCATAGCCAGCCAATCACACAGGCTGCATCTGCAGGACACCAATATAAAGTATGCATACACCCTGCAATCTGATTTTTCCCACATACTCTGCACTATTGGAGTATATACTTGGGCATTTTAACTGACAGAATGCTAGGGGCTGCTGCTGCTCTGCTACATCTGTATGTGCTAGAGGCTGAGGTCAGTGCTGATGCTGATGCTGACAATAGGCCTAGACTGAGAAGGAGAAGAGTTTTCAGGCCTAGGGTAACCTTCCAAGAGCTAAATGAGCTGGAGGTTGTACAGCACTACAGGGTGGACAGGGACATACTACAAGAACTCACTGAGCACTGCTGTCCTCAACTTAGACCCAGAACCAACAGAGAGGAACCCATCTCACTAGAAACAAAGGTGTGTGTAGCCCTTAGAATACTAGCTACAGGTACATTTCAAATACCAACTGGACACATGATGGGGGTCTCAAAGGCATCTGAATACAGGGTACGCTACCAGTTCCTGGCTACCATGCAAAACCATGCCAGTAAGCACATTTATTTACCCTGCACCCCTGAAGAGAGGGCCAGCAGTATACATCTCTTCTACCATGTAACACACTACCCTGAGGTACTGGGTGCCATAGACTGCACTCATGTACACATCAAAGCACCTCCCGGTGAGGAGGGTAGAGTCTATTTTAACCACAAGGGGTATCATTACATCATCTGGCAGTTCATGTGCAATGCCCAGGGCATTATCATGAGTGTCTGTGCAGGCAGCCCTGGCAGTTATCATGACTCCCATATATGGCACACATCACAGCTGTACCAGATGTTTGCCAGAGGGGACATCCAGTACAGCCATCTACTGGTGGATGTTGGCTACGCACTAGAACCGTAGATGATGATACCCATCAGAAATGCACACACCCCTACAGAAGAATGCCATAATGAGGCACACACACAAACTGGGAACATCACAGAACATGTGTTTGGGCTGCCCAAGTCACGGTTCTGCTGCCTCAATATATCTGGTGGAGCCCTGCAGTACTCTCCAACCACATGTGCACAGATGTTCACAATATGTGCCATGCTACACAATATGATCCTGCAGAAACAGCTGCAGCAGGATCATCACAGGGAAGGGACACACAGCCCCCTCACCAGTGCCAAGGTCCCCACAGCCACAGGGGGAACTTGGAGGAGGAACCCCCTTAGCCTGTCCCTGTAGGCAGATGTAGGTGTGCCGAGTATGCCCTGGCCTTGGCAAAGAGGCAATGCATAGCATATGCACTGACAACCGAGGGTCCTAGAGACTGACACCTCACTACGACTCACATACATAGTAAAAAGAATGCCAGCCAAATCACACAACCTGTACCTTACCATGTATTGGCTGTGTACTGTGTGTATCAGAGTCAGCCCTGAAGCACTGTTATCTCAACTGCTGCAGTCACAAGGTAAGTTACTCTTCTTTACAACAAATGTATGGGGTACTAGAATATGGTAGCATATGTATGGACCTGCTGCATGTATGCAAGGGAATAGAGTGGGCTACCGGGCTACCTGCAGAGAACTAACAGCTATGTGGGACAACAGGAACTCTGTCCAATACTGGCTGCTCCTTAATATGCAGTAGGCCACAAGGCAGCAAAACTCACTGCACTATGCAAGGGAATTGCCAAACAGTGGGGTCATAGGACAGATGCATGAGTATCAATGCTAGAGTCGCCAACCCGCAGCACAGCCATGTTCCCATACAACTGCAGTAACAGTATGTTTGCAAGGTTATAGCAGCAGACCACACAATCCCAGGGCTCTCCCAAACAACCTGGCGACATGTTCTATTTCCTCAATATGCAGGGGTCAAAGTGTATGTCTGTCTGATGTTGATAGTGTCAGGAATTAAACTTCACTTTCTGGTGGCTGGTGTGGCTTAGTGGGCTAAGTACAGTAGCATGGTTGATGGTGTTCATGGTTTGAAGCTGGCTGCATCTACAATTTTGCATGTGAAGTACTCGTATGGTAGGAGTCTCACAGGCTGTCAATATCTCACTATTTGTTACTGCAAGAAAGCTGGACAAAGCTAGAGACAGTGGAGGGACAGGGGGCCACAGCTATGGACATTACACATGCTCTGAGTAATCTAGAAGGTGGCTAGTATAACAGCAGGTTGGAACAAGTCAGAGTAGCAGCAGGATGTAAAGGCCATCACTTAACTCTGTCAGTACCTACAGCAAGTCAGTGGGCACCATGTAATAGTATATTACCAAAAAACACAACTGTCTGAGGAGCAGTAGAGACATATGGGGCATAATACTGGATATCCTGCTAAACATGTACAGTCAGGGGTGGGAAGTCTGTAACCCTGTGTGTGCTGTTACATCATGTACCCCAGTCACAACATACCTACAACTACTTAGAGCAGGAAATGTGGACACAGCCGTAAACAGGAGTGGGACAAAGCCCCACATATAAGGAGAAGGATTAACTAGTGGCCAGACAAATGTAGAAAGTACAGAGAATAACAGGTCATGCAGTAGCATAGGTTCCCTGCTGTGTATGCAGTCAGCAAGTCAAATGTCTCTCATCAGTTCCTAATGTCAGTCTATAATAATTTGCCACTGATGTATCTGAAAATCGCTATGCTATGTAATACGTACCAGACATATGATGCTAAACCGTGTACAGTCTATTACAATCTGTACACACCCTAGGTATGATTCAGATATTATGTGCAGCTGACAGCCGGGGATCCCTTGGGCATAATATCAGGGAGGTGATGGACTGTTGAATCAGGTGCAGCAGCTAATTGACTGTAGCATGCAAAATCCCGGACTGCGGTACAGGTAGGTCTGGCCTGGAGTCACCTTGGAATTACTGAAGGTCACACTGGGCATGCTCCTACACTTGCTAATGTTGTCCTATGTCTGATGCCTCATCTGCCTAAAGGACTGACATGTGGATATATCTCTGTGCATACAGACAGCTATGTGTATGTATTTGCCTCTCCCTATCCCCTTCAGACATGATTACCCTTATCTAGCAATAGGTGGCATATATCTATCTATCTATCTATCTATATATATATATATATATATATATATATATATATATACACAGATATAAACATATATACACACACACACATATATATATATATATATATATATATATATATATATATATATATATATATAAAGAGAGAGAGATTTAGCTATATATATAGAGATAACAAATATATCTATCTATCTATCTATCTATATATATATATATATATATATATATATATATATATATATATATATCCACATAAAGGTGCAGAGTGATGTAGTGCTGCAGACACTTATACACCAAATGTAATCAGTGGCACGTGCAACTAGTACTGTAAGCTGTAGTGTGTAATAGGTAGGTAGGCATTCTAATCTGACATCAGCCACCATGTGTGTGTGTGTGTGTGTGTGTGTGTGTGTGTGTGTGTGTGTGTGTGTATGCAGATATTACCCCTACAGCAGTACAGACATGCCCATCAGGCCTATGTCTGTGCAATGGTCAATCATTTTATGGCCCTGTGACTAGCGTTCTTCACAACAGTGGCCTCCCTGTCAACAGCTGCTGATGTCATCCACCTTAACAGCACTGGCAGACACTCTCACAACACATAGGCTCTGTGGTGCATGCAATAAGTACTTAGTGCTATAGTATATACCTTGTAGGGGTTCTAATCTCAGAAAGGGAAACTCTGTGAGTGTGTGTGTGTGTGTGTGTGTGTGTGTAAATATACCCCCTTGCAGCAGTGTGCCTGTCTCGCCTATCTGTGTGCAATGGTTATACATTTTGAGGCCCTGTCATCCTCTCCACTGGCCTCCTTTACAGGGCCTGCTGATGTCATCCACCTTAACAGCAGTGGTAAACACTCCCAAAACACATAAGCTCTGTGGCACATGCGATAAGTATTTAGTGCTGTAGTATATATACTACTAGATTGGTAGGGGTTCTAATCTCAGAAAGGGCAACTCTGTGAGTGTGTGCATGTGTAAATATATCCCCTTGCAGCAGTGTGCTTGTCTCACCTATCTGTGTGAATGGTTATAGATTTTGAGGCCCTGTCAACCCCTCTACTGGCCTCCTTTTCTGGGCCTACTGATGTCAATCCACCTTCACAGCAGTGGCAAGCACTCCCAAAACACATAAGTTCTGTGGCACATGTAATAAGTATTTAGTGTTATAGTATATACTATTAGATAGGTAGGGGTTCTAATCTCAGAAAGGGCAACTCTGTGAGTGTGTGTAACTATACCCCCTTGCAGCAGTGTGTCTGTCTTGCCTATGTGTGTGCAATGGTTATACATGTTAAGGCCCTGTGAGTACCTGCTGCCCCTAAATAGCCCACATCTACCTAGGCATAAATGCTATCTCTCACCACCTACATTTGTAGGCGCAGAATACCCAGGTGACACGTATCAAGGGTGGCATGCCTTGTCATTAGGTATGCATGCAGGATTACACTGTCCACCCCCATTGTCCCTGACACATTGTTTTACACAGTTGCACCTAGGTAGCCATGCACATATAAAGCCGTACCTTGCTGATATCATATTTCTGCTTTGCTACCATGTCATCCTGAGCCACTGTATTGCCACCAAGTCTCCACAGTGCAGCCACTCAGACCCCTGCAACAGAAATATACAATGTTCTGAGAGACACCTGTCAGTCTGCAACACCTCTGCCAATCTAACATCATGCAACGAAGGTACAAGCACTTTGATGTGTACTCATGATACATGCCAGCATACAACACCTGTGATGGCATAACACAACCACACTAAACAATGTCATGTAATGTACTATAGTCACCCTGTGCATCAGACAGGTATTTGCATATTCCTGCACTGATGGTATGGATGGCAGGGATGTGGCACTGGTATCATCACATGTACAGGGTATGGTGTGGGGGTGCCGGAGGCCTAGGCTGTGCCAGTTGACATCATGTGTGGGAGTCAGGAAGGGATGCTGGTCAGCTGGGCCATGGAGAGGTGTAGTGTGTGTCTGTTAGTGATCTGCATGTGACACTGATGTATGAGTGTATGTGTATACACAGTCAAGCCATGTGCTAGCCATACACATGGGTATGTTGGACAGCAGTGGACCATACATGGCAGGCTGGACAGTTCACCATCTCTGACCATGAACAAGGGAACTGTCTCTGCCAAAAGTGGCACTGGCACCACCATGCCCAGGGTCAGATGCGGTACTAGTCACTGATAGTGACTAGTGTCTGCTGGGCCCATGTCCTTCATGGGACCACCCAGGACCACATGCCCATGGCCTGCCCCATCATGGTGTGGACAGCACCCTCCATTCTGTAGTGCTTGAGGTACTGCCACTACAGGAGCTGTCACTACAGGAGCATGAGTGTGCATGGCCACATGGACACTCAGCAGATGTTGTTGCTGACCTATGGCCATGTGTCCAATGCCCTACTCTCACCACATGTTTTAGCACAATGTGCAGTCAAGGACTGATACTGTCTCATCCCACCATCTGTCCACTGCATCAGTGAAACAATGCATGGCATCACTAATGTGGTGGAGAGAGTCATGGATGTCAGACAATGATGCATCCATGATCCTGACCATCCATCTGGTGTTGCATTCGGAATGTCCCTATGCCTCCATGAAGAACTGAAACATGGGTCGAGTGACTCATGATGTGACACCTGTGACAGGTGGTGGATGGTCAGCAGTCCTTCTTTGAGCACCCCTGTCAATATGCATGTGTGGGACCTTGCCAGCTCTCTGGCTATGGCTGGTGTCTACGGTCACTGATGCCACATTCACCACACTCTCCTATTTGATGCTGCCACACTCTGACTGTCCAATATCTGTGGCCGAAGGGGACTGGGCATGTGTGGACATACTGACTGTGTGCAAGGACATTGGGGGAGGAAGTGGGATGTCAACACGTGGGAAAATTCAGCCCCCAACAACCCCACCTGTGCCTCACTATGCCCACCATCATCATAAGAGTCCAATGAGACACTGACATCAGGTTGTGAGGGGGACACACTCCAACCCCCATGGTCACCTGTGAGGAGGAAGACAATATACATAAGTATATTAATATCTGCACTATTATGTCAGTTGATCCACACACACACACATACATACAGGTGAGGTGCCACAACTGCATTATACATACCACATCTTATTTCTGATCCCATGCAGAACACACAAGCAGACTACAACATACACAGACAAGACAGACCTTTAATAGCATGCACTGCAGCTACGTCCTGGTTAATGTTTCCAGTACTATACACCTGTGAGATAAGCAGTATGTCAGTGTACGTGATGAACCTACACCTAAACTACAGTGCACCCTTCTTGACCATACTATTGCCCCTTGTATAGCAGACTGCATAGACCGTCACGAAAATAAGTGCAAATATGTTACAGCTCCTGCAAACACACTACTGTGATTACCGATTCAATGCACTTCAGTTAACCCCTCCAAAACTGAACATACAAGTACTGTACACTGGCTAAGCATAACAGTTGTGTCTAAAGCAAAATGGCAGCCCTTAACATTCTTAGGGTATATATGAGCCATACCAAAACAGTTTTACACTCACCAGCTACAGGTTGTTGGACTCCAGCCACATCTGATGTACCTATGGAAATATGAGGGAGAGGTATTGTCAGCAAAAGCAAATGTGGCATTGTTACAGTAGAATATGTGCATATATCAACATGTACAGTAGGAACTGTTATACAGTCCACATTGCTGACATTCTGAGTATGTGTGCACAAGTATGCATTACAAACTGCCCCCCCAAATGCAGATTGACCTGACATCCATGTACTGGTATGCAGAGGCTGCCACAATGACTGATACAGTATTGCAGTGATGAACACAGGAGGCTTCTCTGATGTGGAAGCTGTGCCACCCACCTCCATGACATATGGAGTGATGGATGCTTGGGAGCTGGTGGTTGATCCCAGGTTCACCTGGAATTCTCTGTGGCCAAGAGTGGTTGTTCTGCTGCAGGCCCTCCACCAGTGGCAGCACAGTCCCTGGCCACAGCAGCGGCCCTTTTTCATGCAGCATTTATCATGTCTGTCACCCAGTGTTGAATCTGCTCATAGCTTCTTTCCTGTAGTTCTAATTGGTTTACTGATGTGATGAGGTCAGCCCACACTACATTACATTGCTCACAATTCTGGCAACTCCTGGACAGCAGTATGTTGTGATGCATTCTGAAGCCATCCAGTATCACATCATTTTCCACAGCTGAAAATGGCAGGTGCCTCCATCTGTACATCCTTTCTGAAAGACAAGAAGAGGGGAACACTTCACAGGACCACATACATTGCTCTCCACTATGTACACACCCTGCACATCCAAATTGGCAAGCGCTATCCTCCTCTAACTCCCACATCATACCCCACCATCTATCAACACAGTATATTTTTATTTTATTTTATTTTACATTTGTTTACCGGGAAAGTCTGACTGGACATATATCCTTCTTCAGCAGAGGCCCAGGGAGAAAAGCTCCACATACAATATAAATACAGCATGAATTACAGGACAATTATAAAACATAGAACAATTATAAAACAGAGTAGTTATAGTTGTAAAGCATAGGCAATGTACATTCTGTAAAGAAATAAAAATACAATTGGATAATCACAGTAAAGGTCTCTTAATATAAAATACAGAGAGCAATTGTAGGGCAATTATAAAATACAGGGTATGTACAGTTGAAAGCATCAGCAGAGTATGGTCTGGTAAAAATGCATTTTGATAATCACAGCTAAGATATAGTTGGTATATCAGCCGGGGGTGGAGCACTGGCAGAGTGACTTACTGAGGAGGTATTTTTTAGCCTAGTTTTGAATAGTGGTAAGGATTGAATAGAGGTAATGTTTACAGGCAGTTAATTCCAGATTTTACTTATGTAGTTTGCAAATAGGGAATCCCCTGCTTGGTTTTTGGATAAGTAGGTTTTTATTTGTTGTTTGTTAGAGGAATGGAGTGGTCTGCTGGTAACATATAGTTTAAGAAGAGTTTTTAAGGCTGGTATTTTTTGTGGGTCTGACCAGATTTTATGGGCCACTGTTAGTTGTGTATAGTGCAGGAGTTGGGGGAGCTCTAACCAGTTAAGTTGCTTTAGTGCAAGGCAGTGGTGAGATCTAGCTAGTGAGTTTGTGGCATATCTTACAATTTTATTGTAGCAGGATTCAAGTTTATGTAATTCAGATTTCTTGAGATTAGTAAGGATGGGGGCACCGTACAATAGAATGGAGACTAGGTGTGTTTGGGTAATGGCCACTTTGGTATTTTTTGGTAAAGTAGCGTTCATTCCTGTATAGAGTACTGAGTTGGCCACATCTACTAAAGATAATCATAAGGCCTTCTTCACATATGTCCGCAACCTCAAAGGAAGCACCCAGATATGTTCAGAACTGGTGTTCAAGGACACCACATATACAAATGTTGTAGATATAGCAAACTTGCTGGCTGACAGATTCAGAAAAAACTTCACCCCTATGACCTCCTATCAGTAAATCAGGCCATCCCCAGTACCTGCCACCTTCCCCTTATATCTAGGGAACAGGTCATCACTGCTCTCTCAAAGGCAAAAAATACAGCCTCCATGGGACCCGATAACATCCCAGGCTGTATCCTACATGAAGTCAGGTAGGAACGTGAGCACCATTAGGCACCCTATTCAACCAAAGCCTGAGTACTGGCTTTGTCTCAGCTGAGTGGAGGACAGCCACTGTCATCCCTTTGCACAAAGGTGGAGTGTCCACCGATCCAGGAAATTATAGACCCATCAGCCTAGCTAGCCTGATCTGCAAGGCCATTGAATGGATTATCATGGACCTCATTAACAAGGACATTGGCAACCTCCAAACACTCGATCTCACACAGTGTGGCTTTGTTAAGGGGAGATCATGTCTG